>NC_031769.1:63518484-63601937 GCF_001522545.3 Parus major
GTGAAGCAGAGACAGGCAAATTAATAAAGGACTTGAGCATATGTATAAAATTAAGCATGTGCTCAGTTGCTCTGCTGATCAGAGAGCGTAGGTTCTACTCCCTAGCAGTCATTTCCCATTTGGAAACCCTTGTCAGGAAGAGAAAGGGGAAGAAGGAGGGTTGTTTAGCACAATAATTTTAGATAGATTTTTAATGGAATATTTGTTAAGCTTTCTTCCACCCTGACTCCCCCCTGCCTGCTGTCTGGGTTTTGTGTGTGTTTTTTTAATGGCTAGCAATGCATCACAGTGCGGCTGCTGTTTAAATATTTGCCTGAAAAAAATGTAGTCTGTGCTTAAGAAAAGTGGTTTGGCACAAACTGGACATTTTCAAACATCCATTTACCAGATGGATCACTTTGTTCAATTACAAAGAAAAAAAAAAAAAGATGGTGAAGGAGTTGAAAATCGAGTGGAATGTTCCTAAGCACACAGCATTGTTTACTATCTGCATGTCTCCTGGCATCCTGTGAGAAACTATCAATAGGCTCTTCAAAAATGTTCCTTTCCTTCAAAAAGTCTGCATTTTTAACTATAATAAAAAGGCAGTAAATGTATTCTACAATAGCCTGATGGAAAAATGTGCTAAAGTATTTCTATAAATCAAATGTAGCAGTTTGGCATTAGCTCTGAGGCAGTAAATTTAGTAAATTAGGACCAGACGATTTTAAAATAGAACCTTACATAACTTTCTAGCGTGATATATTTTTTTTCTTAAATTTAACACAAGTTTGTCAGTCTTCATAAAGTTATCTTGGCTGCTACCAAAATGTGGTTCAGTCTTTAAGGACCATATATTTTGTTATTTATCAAGTGTAGAATATTTTAATATCAAAGAAAGAAGTGGAACAGATTTTTCAAAAGACAGAAAAGGCCATAATACGTACTGATCCACTTAAGGTGTGGGGTGCTTTGTATCCCTGATGCCCCTGACTATTTCACTCCTATTATTTTGATTAATAAGAGTCTGTATCACGATTCATCTTCCTTTGTTTGCCCTCCTTCCCTTTCCTCACAAATTCAAGGAAATATCTCCCTCCATTACTCTCTAGAGCAGTTACAGCTCCTATAAAAGCATCTTGGTCCAACAGACTTCTCCCTCACCCATGTGCTTAGGTCAGGAGTCAGCATTTGGGACCTTGCATTTCTTATGCTATCACACTTTCGAACTCTACCCCAGAATATCCATCTCTGAGAAATAAGGAAAATTAAATTATAAGAAGAGACTAAGGAGCCTATGCCACCAGCTTCAGTCTAAATCTTTTGGCCCTATCTACACATATATCCCCAAAACCTGCTCTCTCAGCATGCCTTTGACTTTAATTTCTGTGCCAACATTTATACCACCAGACAGTCAGGTCAGACCACTCTTCTGAGAAGAGGGGATTGCATGCATATGTCCTCCATGGTCTTCTTTTTGGGCAAGCACCCATCCATACCAGGTCTTTCACTGGAGGCAACAGCTTCTGGAAGAGCTACTGTGGAGCCATCCCACAGCACCTGTGCTCACTACAGTGCTACAGTGACTAGGAAAGCACAACCAAGGTCCTTGTACAGAGCATCCTTACTGTCTAGAGAGCCAGAGCCAACACCCTCTATCTCAGAACTTGCAGATAAAAGAGAGTCTGTCCAGTACCAACTCATGGCTTCCAGACAAATGTACTCCACAGCGTTATGACTCAACAAAAGAGCTACGCCCCTCCTCAAAAGCCCTAAGGACACGTGGAGACAGATCTTTAGAGCTCCCAGGCAAGGCTGAACTCTGAGGGTGTGAAGTGTCAAATCCTCTTGTCTCTTCCTATGACTCAAATCCTCTTCAGACTTCAGAAGCAAACACCATGAGTCAGCTGGGATGTAAGGGAAAGGGCAGACAAAGACAAGAACAGAGGCATTGAAGGTGCGACCAGCAAGAATTGTGCAGTCTTCCTTTCACATGATCCTGAGAGTGGTGCTTCCATCACCTGTGCAAGTATCCAGGCTGAGGGAAGCAGAAGAATATCAGTGGTGGATACTTATGAGGGCCAAGTTATCTGCAAGTGCTGCCTCTCTCAGCAGAGCCAGCCTGCTGTGAGGAGCCAGTGAAGTGCTCAGTCCAAGGCCTGGGATGCTGCATGGCATGGCCAAATCCTTGTCCCCGTGAAGATGAGAGAAGCCTTGCCAATGGGAGCATGCTCTGTCCTTTTCAACCCATTTTTGGCTACCCCGTTGCTGGAAGCATTCAGAGTTAGCAAACAGAAAAGAGAGGAAACAGAGTTCCCACATTCCTTCTCTTCTAGCATTGTTTCCTGAGAGTCCTGCAAGACACAGCAATGCAATGATCTTTTCTCTGAACGACACCACACTGAAATGCTTGTTAAAAATAACAGAAGAGGAGGAGGGGTTTGAAAGTCAGTCATTTTCCTTTAAAGAATCATTTTGGGAGGGTAGACCATAAACAGATTTAGATGGCAGCAAAGAAAACCATTTTTGGCAGTTTTGTGGAGATGCAAATTTACACTGAATATGAGTTGAGAGCTTAAACACCAACACCCAAAGAAGAGAAAAATAAGTCAGAGAGTGTGAGACATTTCATATGCTGTTCTCTGTTGTTAAGGATATAAACTGATCTCCACAGATCTGTTCGAAGCAAAAGAGAGAAAAGATGTTTAGAATATATAAATATATATATATATATATATATAAAATATAAATATAGAAGTAATATATTGCTTTCCTATCTTATATCCTCACTCCAAACACCTCCAAACTAAGGAAATTTCCTTGAAATTCCTTAAGCTTCAAAACACATCTAGGCTGAGACTTCATGGGAAGCTTGGCAGTAAAGGCAAAACAGAACTTTCGCCTTTGTATTTCTTTTAATCCCAAATTTGCATTTTATTATAGTTTTATTTTTGCTTCTCCTCCTACTGGAAAAAATCAGCTGCTGGCCAGTGAACAACCACTGAGCTGATGGCCTTACCAGAGAGAAATGCTTTTGGTTTGAAAGAGTTGGTGATGAGAGATGGGGAGAGAGAAAACATGAATATATAAAATACAGTAACAGCAATTTTTTTTTTCCTGAAAGAAGTGTGGGAGATTTGTAACAAAACATTCTTAAAAACAGAGAGGACAAATATAACAAGCTTTGCAAGCAAAATGGACACAGCTGGCTAGTCCAGTCACAGGACAACTCCTTGAATGGTGTGTAAATCTGAGGGACAGGTTATGGTCAGGAGAGATTGTATTTTTGTGTAATTTTTGATGTTTTTCCAAGTTAAAGTAGTGTGCATTTTTGCAAATCAGAGGAAGGAGAGAGTATTTTGACAAGGTTGGCTTTGGTCCTGACTCCCAAAATGGGGTTAAGACACACAAATGCTCTGTACAGAGGATTCATGGGATTTCAAGGGTTTTTATGCAGTATTTAAAATCTATCTAATACATGTGTGAGGAGTTCAACACACACCCCTCTTTATACACCATTTTTGTGTCTGTACAAGCTCGTTCCACACAAGTTCAGAACAAAGTGCTAGCATATGTGCCTGGAACTGGGCCTCTCCTGTCTGTCAACTGCCAGACTGGGAAGGCAGGAGGAGAAGGAGAGGTGGGCAGGAAAAGTAGACAGGAGCAGGGCATCACAGACTGGAATGAGCAGAGCTGCGTGCTACCATATTCAAGAGAAAACTTCTGGGGATGAGAGCTGCTCATCCCCAGAGCATACTCTGTGTCTATGTGAGGAGGTGAGAGAGGTCGTTTCTCCTGAGAAAAAACTTGCTGATCCTAGTCTATAAAACCTTACCTTTCCAAGGTGTCTCAGGAAAGTGAAGCTTTTTGTTCCTGACCACTGTGTCCTACTTAATTGTCCGCACTCACAGTCCCGCTTCCATTTATAAACTCCTTTGCAGGTGGGTTATGTGCTACTTGAGTCAGGACTTTGTTCCCACAAACCTGGTATGCTGGATGCATGTATTCAAAAGAAAACAAATACTTTACTCAGGTCATTCCCATTTTAACAGTTTTAGTATCTAGTGGAATATTGTAACATGTTCCATGTGAATAAAATCCCAGCTCTGGAGTTTCACCCGAGGTGGGGAAAGTTCAAGTAGAAAGTTCAGGTTAAGATCTGAGCTTTTGGATGCCAGCACTATGACTTCTTACAACTGCATGAAAAGGTTAATATGCCTAAACTTTGTGCCCAAGTTTCTTGTCTGAGGCAATTCCGGTCCCAATTCTGGATTCCTTTCATCTTAAACAGGCTGTGGTATCTAAACATACATTTCCTCTTGAGCAACCTCCCTACATTACATTTATCATATTTCATCCACACAATTGTGAACCAGAGAGAACAGAAGTGCTTTGCAGTCTCCAGAGTTGTGCTACCTCTCAGTTTTTCTTAGGAAAAACAAGAAAAACTCTTTTGGCATCAGTAGGTTGAATGGCACGCACGCCACATGTCTGGAAGCAAGCTGGTGTTTTTTAACCCGTGCATTAAAAATATTTTGTGCTGGAGGGGAAAATAAGGGAGTCTGTGAGCACGACTGTTAGACTGGTTTGTTTGTTTGGGAAATGAATAACCCTTTGACAGTATCTCTGGAAGGAATAGGCTAGTGCGTGCTCCATGCTGACATTCCTTTCCCTCTCCAGTCTTCCCTGCATACCTCACATTCTTCTTCCCCTCCCAATAACATTAGATCCTAGGCAAGCAGGCACTGGAGACCCAATCTACCACTTCCCTGCACCCACCTTGAATCCATGGGCTTCTGCCATCCCTCCTCTCACCAATGGTGCACCAAATCTGCACCAGTGCATGTACCAAGGTTCCCAGAGCTCCCACTTTGCCTCAGCTCTGCAAAGGGTGCATGACAGCTCAGCTACAGTCTGTGCTGTCCTCCACAAACTCCTTGCAACACTGCTGTGAACATGAAGTCTCCCTGACTGAAATGCTCTACACCAGCCATCTCCATGGGGAGCTACTGCATGGACCTGGAAAAGCTTCTCACAGAATATGCTGATTTGGATCATTGAGTCCAACTCCTGGCCCTGGCATAGCATACTCCAAGGGTCACACCATGTGCCCAAGAGCACTGCCCAAATGCTTCTTGAACTCTTTCAGGTTTGGTGCTGGGACCACTTCCCTGAGGAGCCTGTTCAACCAAACCAGTGCCCAACCAAACTCTGGGGGAAGAACTTTTTTCTAATATTCAACCTAAACCTCCCCTGATACATCTTCAGGTCATTCCCTTGGGTCCTGTCCCTGGTCACCACAGAGAGGAGATCAGTGCCTGCCCCTTCTCTTCCCCTCACAAGGAAGTTGTAACTGCAATGAGATCTCCCCTCAGTCTCCTCCAGGCTGAACAGACCAAGTGACCTCAGTCTCTCCTTGGAAGGCTTCCCCTCAAGGCCCTTCACCATCCTCATGGCCATTCTTGGGACACTCTCTAATAGCTCAATGTCTTTTTTGTACTGTGGCACCCAAAACTGCCCCCAGCACTGGAGGTGAGGCTGCCCCAGCTCAGAGCAGAGCGGGACAATCCCCTCCCTTGCCCAGCTGGCCATGCTGTGCCTGATGTCCCCCAGGACAGGGCTGTCCCTCCTGGCTGCCAGGGCATGCTGGCTCGTGTTCAGCTTGCCATTGATGAGAATCATTTCTGTGGCATTGATTTCCAGTGCTGGAACAGAGATAAATTTCCTTCTTTTCAATTTTACATTCTTTTTCTTTTCTCCAGAGTACGATGTGTCCCTTTTTCTTTTGTTTGTCTGTTTTTTTTATAGATTCTTTGTTAGTTTGTTTGGTTTTAGTTTTGTTTTTTTATGTTTTATTTTAAACTGAACAAACTTTTCAGGTTTTATTCACTGGGTCAGGCTGGTGGCTTAGTGACAGCCAGTGCCAGAATATCTAAATTCCAACTGCCTTCCATGATTTCTCAAGCTAACAAAGGCTGGATTCACTTTCAAAACCTTTTGGGTGGGAGGACACCAGTATGTTTCTTTCTGGCTGGCATTTGAAGCAAAACAGAGAGGACAGAAGGAGCTGCATTTATTCCCCTTATCTGAAGGAGGGTCACTAAACAGGGCCTTGATGGTTGACTTACAAAGTTAAATGAGCAATTCCTGATGAAACACTGCATAAAATGCCCTTCTCAAGAATGTGAACAGCTTTTGTGCCTTATTGTGAAAGGAGGTGGGATGCCTGTAAGATTAGTAAGTATGTATTAAAGTAAATGTAGAATTCTAAAGCAATGCAAGTGAATTAACCCTGTGGTTAAAATTCTAAAGCAAGGCAAGTGAATTAACCCTGTGGCTAAAAGGCATCTTAAGGAAAGTGGCAAAGGACAGGCAAACTTAAGAAGATATTTCTATGTCACAATTTTTACTCTCACAATTTGACCCTTGCATTTAAATCTCACCACTACTGCAACCCATTCCTCTGTCTGCCAGGACAGATTTCTCATACTGTTAAATGGAATAGAAAGCTTGCTTAAAAAGATTTCCATCACTGGTCAAAGAAAAACAGAGCTGACTTTGTTTTGGTTTGCTGAAATGCAAAATATTCCCTTCTTTGGGTGAGAACAAAGTATTTTTCTTATTATCACCTAGTGAGGTGGGAGAGGGAGCCTTTCTATGCAGACAGGCAGAGAATCCTGCCCATGTCAGTGCTGAACTTTTGTTAATGTTCTTCTCAAGAAATAGCTGTGTTTCATCTTTTTAAACAGATTTGTCCAAGCAAGCAAATTCCACCACTCTGAGTGTGTGTACAAAACCACTCCACACTGAAGAAATTCCATCCACTGCATATCCGCTGAACCAGCCTGGGTAACGCTATATAGGTGATGGATGAAGCTAGTTATGACTCCTATGCCCAGAAAGTGCAGCAGCACTATAACTAAATTAATTTTAATTCAAAATACCTTGGCCAAGTATCACAGCAAGAAGAAATGCAGATGCCACACAACATTATGCAAGAGATAGGCCTTTGTGAAGAGGGGGAAAAGAAGAAAAGACAGCTCAATGTTTCCCAAACACACAGCTCACAGATCTTCCCTGAAAAGACTCTCAACTGTGAGGGAGACACTCTGCGGTGTCTCTCTTTTCTCAGATTGTGTCAATGGGAAACGGGAACAAGGGGATTTTTGTTTGAGTAACCTTTCAGAGCAGGATATCTGTCTCGTGTTCCCCTATCAATTGTCACAAGGTGATAGCTGGCTGATGTGCTCCAGCGGGTATTCCCTTCCTGGCCCGCTGGCAGCCCTGTTCCACGTTGTACCCGAGGGCTGTGGTGGGCCAGCAGAGCCCAGCTGACAAGCAGTCCCTGTGGCTGCCCTGTCCCTTCACCTGCTGCCACCTCCCAAACACCTCAGCACCCCAGCTGGCAACCAGGAGGGCGAGGGGAAGACACAGAGCAGAGACACAGTTAGAAATAAAGCAAGCAATAAGCTCAGCAGGATGGAGTATGGGAGCAGGAGACAAGCAGTAGGTTGCCCAAATGAGCAGAGAGTAATATTAATTGCCCTCAGCAAAAGAAACAAACAAAAGCCATTGACAGAGGCACAAGACGAAGTCACAGAACTCATTTGCTACTCTGCTAGAATTGCGGCGGAATAAATATGAGGCAGTGAATCAAGCCATTGCTGTGCTGCGAAGCAAAAAAAGGCACATTACGTGAATTACCCTCCTGAGAACTTCAATAGGCCCTTGTGGTTATAAATCCTGGCAATATAGCTGGAGTTGCCTCTGAAACACAGACATCACTAATGCCTGGTCCCCGCTTCCTCATCAGCAAGCTGCATTGTTGCAACTGAGCTGATTATCCAAGGCAACCGACTCAAAACTTCCCTAGGCTGTGCCTGAAATACAATATTACACAGCAAAGGCACGGCCGCCGCCAAGGTCACCAAGAAGAGCAGAGTGCTTGCACTAACCACAGACGGGCCTGCCGCAATCCCGACTTCTTACAGCTACTCGAGCAGCTTAGGGGATCACGCTTACAAATCTCTCTTTCAAGGTATATCCAATTCCTGATATCTGTGATAGGCCACAGAGCTCGGCCATGCTGCCAGCTCTGCTACAAGTGCCCCTCTGAGTGGGTGTTTCACCCTGGGGGAAATTAAAAACCCCCTCAGGGTAAATGGAGTAGGTGAGAGAGGGTAAAATGAGCAGTGAGATTTCACTGCGCAGTGGTGTGCAAGGGCAATCTCTTTTTCTCCCTGTAAAATACCAGTTCTTTTGGCTGCTCCTTCAGAGTTGTAAAGTACAGCTACCAAAGCTGACAGACTGTGGGTTTGTACCCAAAGTGTCATTCCAGTGGCATCTAAGTAAAAGTATTTAATAAGAGTTAAGGAGAACAATAAAGGAAGAACAATACACACACAGAGCAACACTCCAACTAGAATTTCGTATTAACACATCTGTTACTTCATATTAAAATCAGTCAGGGACTTTTTGCACACATTAAAAGCAATGCAAGCTAAAATAATAGCAGAAGGCACCGCTTCTCAAATGTGCTTAAGTTTCATAATGTGATTGTAAAGTATTCTGGAAAAACACCAGCTACAAGACAAGTACCACTATTGGTGGGATGACTGGAAACCAGATGCTCTCTGAGTTTAAATATAGGTGAAGTCAGATGATGTTACTTTTCTTATTTTTGTCTCCAATACTTATTTGGTTCTTGATGATGTGGTTTTCCAATCCTTAATGCATTTATTTTCATGGAAATGGTGCCACAGGAAGAGATTATACAGAGCTTATTCATGGAAGGGGATCTGGATGCTAGTCCAATACCATGTTAACACCTTAGCCATTGCATCTTCTGTATTTAAAAGTAATTTTCTACTTGGAGAATGAAGAGCAAAAACAAGCAAAAAGAAAACCAGTGTTTCTCTGATTTTTAACTCTTCAATTAAGAAATGCTCCAAAGAGATTTGCACTTTCCTAATAGTAAGCTGGCTATACATAATCACTGGAAGAATTCCTTTCTTAATTAAAGTGTCTAAGGATACAGCATAAAAGTATTATTCTCTTGAAATGACCCAAATTTATTTTGATGCTGGACTTGAAACAACGCTACCCTAAACCCAGTGCATATTAAATATCATCTGTTCCGCATTAAATTCTTGGGAAATCAGAAAAATCAACAACAAAAACAAAAGAAAGGCCCAGAGAAAAACTCCAACAAGGGGTTGGAGCAGCAAATGTATAGTAGCCCTGCCACAGTGGCTCTTCTGCACTGCAGAAAGCAGGAGCTCACTCTTCTGACAAATTTCCCAGACTTATTTTGTGCTGACAGAGACACACACACATGAACTATTAGGGCATGTGCAGTCAAGAAGACAGCATAGGGAAAAAAAGCATTTTTGCATTAATTTAGTAAATTTGTACAGTACAGCCACATATTTTATGCTGGAATTGGAGAACAGAGGAGATTGCAGATAAAAGTATGACATTCTTTATCAGTCAAGAAGCCATTTTAGCAATAGGATCCTTCTCTAGAGGATTAGTCATATGAGAATTTAAGGATAACATTGTACTATGGAATGTAGTTATGTTTGTAATCTGGTAGTACAAGATTATTCTTAGCTATTTTTCCTTAGGCTGCTAGAAATAGCCTTGAGTCCATCTGTGACCTAAAAATGTTGGGTAAGATCCAGCTTGGACAAAAAGGAGAGAATTTATTTCCTGTTCTTCTAAACAAGCCTGGAGTATGTCCCACACACAAAGATTCCTATTATGTGCACCGTATTAATCATGCCTGATTAAGAGATCTAACTTGAAATGCATGGAGGATCACCACACATCTATTTTCCCTGCTCTTTCTTGCTCCCAAGATACCAGAGTTAATTATTACTCTCTTCCAAATAATCCTTATTTACCATGGTCACTCTTTATAATGGACATCTCCAGGCCATTAAAGCATTCTTGGCCTCTGGTGTCTAATCAGTGTTAAAACAGCAGCCAGGCATAGCGAACTCTTGGCAGATTCATCTGAGCAGTAGTAGTTAAAAAAGGTCATCTGCTGAGGACAGATGAGAACAAAAATAATTGCAAAGATAGGAACAAAGCAGTATTCAACCCCTCCAAGAGCTGCATCCTCCTATGGGGGGGATAGATGGAAAAGGTTTGCAGAATCACACAATCAGTTAGGTTGGAAAAGGTGTCTGAGATCGAGTCCAACCTCATACCAAATACCACCATGTCAACTAAGTGGCACCACCATGGCACAGAGTGCCACATCCAGTTGTTTCCTAACACTTGCAGGACTGGCAACTCCACCACCTTGCTGGGCAGCTGATCCCAATGGGTTACCCACCCTTTGGATAAAGAAAGTCTTCCTAACGTCCAACCTGAACATCCCCTGGACATCCTGAGGCTATATCCTCTTGTCCTGTTGCAGGGTGCCTGGGAGAAGAGACCAACCCCACCTGGGTACAACCTCATGTGCAGTGGTTGTACAGAGCTATAAGGTTCCCCTTCAGCCTCTTTTTCTCCAGGCTAAACACCCCCAAGTTCCCTCAGTGTCCCTTCACAAGACTTGTGCTCCAGATCCATCACTAGCTCCATTGCCCTTCTCTGGACTTGCTCCAGCACCTCAAGATCTTTCAGTGAGACACCCAGAAGGGGACACAAAGCTTGAGGTGTGGCCTCACCGGTGCCCAATACAAGGGATAACTGCCCTGTAATAAGCTGGCCACACTAGTGCTCATCCAGGCCAGGATGCCATTTGCCTTCCTGCCCACCTGGGCACAAACTGTCTCCTGTTCAGCCGCTGTCGGCCTGTGCGCCCAGGTCCTTTCCCGCCGTCGGGAAAAGTCCAGGCGAACAGCTTTGAAAAGGCGCGGGCGAGGTCCCGGGGAGCAGGGCCGCCAGCCCTCGCTCGGTGTGGGCTCTTTCTCCCTGCCCATCGGCGGAGGGCAGCGGCTGAAGGCCGCCCGGCTCACCGACCCCGCTCAGCGCTCACCGACCCCGCTCACCGCCCCCCGCCCCGCGCCTCCCCCGGCGGCGCCACCGCGGTCCGGGCGCGGGGGCGTGCGGGGGCGGGGCCGGCTCGCGCCCGGCCGCTATGCAAACGTAGGCGGCGCTATGCAAATGTAGGCGGTGTTATGCAAATGAAGGCGGTGTTATGCAAATGAGCCCGTAGGGCTGTCGCGGCGGCGCGCGGCGGGGCGCGCAGAGCGCGCGGGGATGCGGCGGGGCGCGGAGCCGCAGCCATGAAGTACAAGGTGAGCGCTGCGGGCTCGGCCGGGAGCGCAGCCCGGACTGCGGCCGGGCGGGGCTGGGGCTCCCCTCCGCACCCCCTCAAGGCGAGCCGTACGCCCGCGGGGCGGCCAGGTCTCCCTTCTGCCCTCCCCTGCGCTGTCTCCAGGCGCGGAGCCCCAGGGAAGGTGTTCGGGGAGTGGGAAACGAGGGGGCAGCGAAGGGGACGGGCTGCGGGGACCTCCCGGGTGCTGTGTCGGTGTCGGCGGTGGGGGGAGAAGGAGCTGCACTCGCTTTTGCCGCTGGTGCCGGCCCTGGATAACGGGGTGAGCCCGGGATCGCGGGGAAGGTGGCGGGGCGGTGAGTGATGGCCAGGCGCGTTTGGGACAGGTACCCCCGATCCTCCCCGGGAGCTCATTCACCCCCTTTCCAGCCGCTTATGAATGTTTCCTGATCACGGTGCGGTCTGATGGCTCACAAGCGAGGGGAAAAAAAACCCTAACATTTTTCAAAAATGGGTAGTCTATCCCCTGTATATCCTAGGATCCCCTCTTATTAAATAATTGCTTTTAGTGACCTTTTCCCAGAGGAGGTGGTCGTTGGTTGGTGTTTTTTTGTTGGGTTTTTTTTTTTTA
The DNA here is from genome assembly GCF_001522545.3 of Parus major. Lineage (NCBI taxonomy): Eukaryota > Metazoa > Chordata > Aves > Passeriformes > Paridae > Parus > Parus major. The sequence continues at coordinate 63,530,325 of NC_031769.1, forward strand.
AAGACACAAAAGTGGAGCCTTTAATCCTAATATTACTCAAAAACGTCTGGGCAAGGTGCAGAATTGCCCACGGGGCATTAGATTACTGTACAGACATACCGTAATCTTGTGCGATTGGAAAAAAGGGGGAGGGAGGGAAAAACTTTCCTTCCCCTGCCAAAAATAACTTCAGCGTCAATAAAAAGGTGATTTGGGGAATGTCACACGCTATATGCTTACTTGGAGACCAAGCTGCTTTGGAAGTGAAGCCCATCTCCTTGCTAAACTTGGGCAGCATGGTGTGAAAGAGTGCTGATGTTGTGGCAGTGTGTGTGAGAAGTACAAGTGATACCCAGGTAAACGTGCACAGATCTTTATGCTCTTCTGTACATGTCGGAGCTCAGATCAAGTTTTCAGGGTCTCTCAGGCTAAACTTTGGGAAAGATCAGAGTTAAGTTTCCAAAGCAACTGCCAGTTTATCCCATCTCATGGAAAGATGAGATGTTACACACAAGGGTAAAAGAAGTTGTGTTAGATGTGGTCTGACAAAGGTAATCCATGGCTTTGAAAATTTTGATATGGCTCTCATGGCTTTTTTCTTTTTTAAATTGTGTCTCATATAACTGACTGATCTGAAGTCTGAGATAAAATTCATCCCTTCTCGTCTATCTACTCCACCTCTAATCAGTCCAGGTAGACTTTATACCTGCCTAGAGAAGCTGTTAACTCTGAGCAGAAAGCATCAGCCACTCGAGGATAGAAGAGCAGTGTCACTGTTGGTCCAAAGCTCACAGCCTGCTTCCAGGCTTCCCAGGGCCAAGCAATACTTGTATCCCAGTAGCAAAATAATGGTCCTGCATAGTTATACAGATTCCTGATTTCTTGTATGTAACCCAGTGGCACTGCAAAAATAGTGACAGATAAGGTGGCTCAGAGGGGGGAAGTCTTCTCTTCTCTGTAATGTTTCCTTTGCCCTGTATTGTGGGAATGAGCGTTTTGGGTTTGGTTTGTGATTATGTAATTCTAGACAGAGAAGGCTAGACAGAGAAAGAGCAAGCCATTAAAAATAAATAAATAAAAAGAGAAGTTAAAGAGAGAGGGGTTTGGCCTCATAAACCTTCTTGGTGGATTGTGGTGTTTACTTTCCCTGGGAAATGTGAAGTAGTTACACTGTTTAACTGAGACAAACATTCTTAGATCTATTTCTTATCCCTAGAGTAATACACAAGGAAAATACCTGCACATTCAGTCTTTGTTCTTTCTGTAGTTTCTCTCTTTCTTTTATCTTCCTATAGGAAAACTTTTTTTTTTTTTTTTTTGTTCTTTTATCTTCCTATAGGAAAACTTTTTTTTTTTTTTTTTTGGTATACATGAAATAAAGGAACAGAGAATGCTCATGGCCTGCCTGGGGCCATACCATCACTTGAGAGGAGGTTTAGCATCCAGGTGCAGATCTGGCTCTGTATGACTGCTCCCAGTGTTATACTGGGGCCTGTCATTCCTTACTTTCATTGTGATAGTCCATAAGGCCTCATTTGAAGAAATAATTGAAATGCATGTTATAGTTTAATTCAAAGTTTTAACGGTAGGACAGAACAGGAACTGATTCATGGGTGAGACCCTGAATACGTCTCTCCATCACCCATGACTTTGCTTTCAGTGTGACTAAACCCAAGGTTATTTCTGGTCTAGAAATCTGCTACTCAGTCTACACATTTTTTATTCAGACATTTTCAAAACTTGTTCCCTCCCTCTCTTTCTTCATCTAAGCTTCTTTTATTGTCCATTCCATTCTTCCATCTTAATACTCAAATCAGAATCTTCTGAAAGGGAAAATCCCTGTGAACTTAAGCAAGTTCATAATTTTATCTGACATATGTCTATACACCACTGTCTATCTTTTGCACACTGTGTGAAATTCAGTGATTATGTGACTATTTAAAGCAAAGAGAAATTTAAACCCCGGTCAGGTCTTGTGTCTCCCATTCATGCACTACTTAAATGCCTGAGAACACAGAAGTTATTTTAACTGGGCTATGGAAAGGTGGGAAAGGTGAAATATAAAAAATACTTGTGTTGGTTTGGAGCATTTCTTAGTCCTACTGGTCTAAAAGCTACTTTCAGAAACCAGTAGGGGTGCAGTTGCATGAGGGCAACACCTCTGTTCTTTGATGACATCAGCTTGCTTTTGAGCTAAATCTCCATGTAAAACAAAACTGGATCCCATGAAGTTCTCACAGGACTGCATTGCCATATTCTGTAATCCGGGAGGTAGGTAGGATCAGCCTTTTCTGAAACCAAACCCAGGCTGTGATTCCAAGGATGGAGCAGTTACAGCTACAATGTACTCTGTAGCAACAGAAATACCAGTGGGTCTCTGTGAGGAGGGAAGGAGGTGGATGGGAGAGGGTATATCTGGCCACCAATCCCAACGCTGTTATCTTAGGCAATAAAAGTGCAACAGAAGCAAAAGGGAGAAGACATTATCATAACAAGGCTTTTGTAGCTTGGTGGCTGTTCACATGCAGGACAAAGTAAGAGGGGGAAGGAAGGAAGAAAAGGGGACTTATCTGTTTACTAGAACTTCCAAACAGTTAGTGAAAGAGGAGAGGAAAAAACCCCTGAATTCCTTACCTCATTTAAGCCAAAAAGAATGACGTAGATGTAAACTATGAGGTCTTGATTATCTATTTTTAGATAATTTGTTGGGCAAGGAAGAAACCTAAATAGGGTTTGAAATTCCTGCCATTTGTGCTAAGGCACAGTCCTGTAATATATAGACTTGATTACAATGTCTGCACGCCAAGACAAACAAAATAGTGTCCCTGGGAAGAAATACAATATTCCCAACCAGAAGTGCTTGTGAAAAGCTGCTTGTAACCCTGGCAATGAAAGACTTGGAGTGTTGGACCATGTAAAAGGAGAACTGTCTGTACTTTATTAACCAAATCCTCTCTGTTTCATTTATTCCTCACTCCTCTTCGTTTCACTTTTTTTTTTTTTTTTCCAGTATGTCAGCAGTCACAGGGTGGCAATCAAACTTGGAAGTAAATAGGAACTGTAAAGACTTGAAAAATGTAGTAGGAGAGGAACAAAGTGGCAGAGGGAAAACCTGTCCAAGTTTGTGCCGTCTCTCCTACTGTCATGAGTTTAGAGTGGAAGTTTCACGATTTTTCTCTCACCTCTGCATGTACAGGGTGAGGTGGGTGAGGTCTAACAGGGTCAGGCCTAAGTCAGCAGCAGCACTAGTGAGCTGTAGCCAGAAGGATCGTCCCCTTCACAAAGCTTGGAGGTCCACTGTCATTTCCAGGCTCTGGCTGTAGCCTCTGTGTGCCCTCCTCCCCCTCCCACACCCCCTTGTAGATTTATATTTGTATACTTAAAGAGGTGAGTGCCCCAGTACCCCAGGATAGTTGAGAAACTCCTCCAATCATGTCCAATTCAAAGTCTTGGTAGGATAGCAGAGTGCCTTTAACTCTGTTTTACAGATGGAGCTGCTGAGACCTAGGGATGTTACAGGGCTTATTCCAGAGGGAGAAGAGCCATCACAAAGCATTACAGCCAACAGCATGCAGGTTTTTTGCCTGAATTGTAAACTTCTGTCTTATGCTAACAGCTGCTCCTGAGTAATGCAGCTGCAAATCTGTTTAATCAGAAACTGGTAGCCTAATCTGTCTCTGTCCAGTAGTTCCTAGTATTTGATGGGGAAGCAGAACTACCAAATGAACAGCCTTCCTTATTTTTTTGATAGTTCCAATTCAGTTTGATTCTAGATAGTACAAGAGGCATTAGATACTTGTCTGGGGGTTTTACTCTTGCTTTTAAGGTCCTGCTAGGGGTTGCAGGTTGCAAGCTAGACTATTACTTGGCCTTGAGGTATCTTGACTCAACTCTACTGATTCCAAACAGTGCCATACCATCAAAATACCTCATCAAGGGGGACCTGTCAGAACAGAGAGCAGGAAAATTGTCTAATAGTAAGATTTTATGGAAACATCTTCTGCAAAGGGAAAATGAAAGCACATTTCAGTGGTTATTGTCTTAGGTTGCAGAACTCTGCTTTTTGGCAGAATATAGTCTTCTTCATGAGAATTCTCATGAAGTGTTATTGGGAACTTTAGTTAAAGTTTTGGAGCACAGTTCCTACGACTGAAGACAAACTCACCTTTGGAATCTCACTGTCTCAAGCCCTGCAACAACTGGGGCTTCTTGTTATCCTGTGGTGTCTGAGGAGAAATTTGTATTAGTGTGTTACCTGTGCTCCATTATAAGTACCAGAGTAATTGCAGCAAGGCCACGTGCATTTAGTGCATACAAAAAAGTAGAAAACCGGGAGCACAGAGCTTCCTACTTGTCATATTGCTGTTATCAAAGGTGTTAGGGGCATGGGAGCGCCTTCTGCATACAATAGATGCACTTAGGTTGCTTAAGGGCCAAGGTGAAGTCACTTTTGCTGTGCTTATTTTATTTGGACTAACTTATCACAGCATTTAAGTACTTAAATCCCATTCATACCAACAGCAATTAGGAACCTGTCTCCCAAGGTCCAGAGTTTAATTCCATTTTTAAAGCAACATGAGTGCCTAAGAGGAGTGTATACACAGTCTCTGCCCTGGCTGCAACATTTGTAGAGGACCCTTATTTTTGTACTGTTCCCATTTCTGGCTGCACTTGATGGAGACAAGTAGCTGAACTTCTTAGGACATTAAAGTCCACACGCCTCTGCAGGAACCCACTTGAGTGGCATTTGGAATCACAAATGCGTAAGTCACTTCTCAAGAGGCTTCTTTACATAAGAGATGCTCTCTGAGCATCCATGAAAGCAGTGGACATCTCCTGTTAGAGCAGTACTCTGGCCCCTGAAATGTGCTTCATGCCAAGCCTTCAGTAGGCTTGATCAGACACTCATCTGGGACTGTACTATGAAAATAATATCTATGGCAGGTATTGAGCAATGTTTATTAAGTCAGGCTGCTGCTAGGTAAAGCTGCATGTAGAGGTACTTTAGGTACTTCTGCCTGTAAATGGCCACAGCTCTCAGCATCAGTGAAGCTGGGTCACTTTATAGCAGCTCACAGTGCAGCCTCTGCATATTATTGCCTGATTATCACAGCTTGCTCTTGGCAAGTGCCTGTTTTCTTTTGCCTTTTGGTCTAGACATTACAGTAGTGGAAACTGTCTTAATTTTAAGGAGCTCATTTTTCCAGAGCAGATTTGGACGTAGCTTGTGTTTGACGTGAAACAGGGCTGCTAAAGCTATAGTTCACACTCCTAGAAACACAAGCATGACAAAAATTGTATATATTTTTTTCTCTATAGGGATGAGGCAAATTTTCGCCTTTCCATTTTTATGTTGGTTTTGAAAACACTTTTTTCACACTTGGAGTGAGTGGATCAGCCTGCCTGGAAAAGGAAGATAAATAAGAATGGGTTTACTGTACAGGAATGCAGCCAGCACATCAGAAGCCCTTTCTTAAGCAGGCCTCAGCAGCAGCAAGGTTGAAAATTTTAGCAATAGCAATACCATGAATCATTTGGTAACAACAAATCTTAGAAAATGCTGAAGGAGCCTAGAAGTAAATCTCAGTTCTTTCAGTGAATAACCTAGTTAGCTGCAGACAGAGAGAGGAAGATACAGACCATTAAAAAATCAGTAACTCTCTTTCTAAAGAAGTTTCTGTTCCAAAGGGTTAAGTGCAAGACAGCTAGAAGTGTGCACTCTGTTTAACATACAACTAGCAGTAGGTAGGGTCATGAATGCCCTTGTCCTGTGGACTTTACATCCAGTTAAAATGCTTAGGGTCATAAACCAATTTTTACTGCTATAGAAGGGTGTATTTACAAGCAGATATCTTCTTTTGCATTCTGTCTCTCTTTTTATACTGCTTTATTTGGTTTGCAGCCCAGGATCTGCCCAAACCAATCTCTCACACAAACAAGAATACAACTGAAGTTGTGTTTCAGTCTGACACTGAGCACAGTAACCAGAGCTGCTTAAAACTCACCTACACCTTCCCCATCCCTCTTCTCCAGGGGTACACTTACCCAGAAAGTGTAAAGCATACCCAGAAAGCGTACCCAGCTTGCCAAAATGGAGCTGTTCTGGGAGGCTTCTTGGCTTATGGTCACTGCCCTGTAGAATGGAGATGACTCTGACTGGACCTGGCATCAGCTGCCAGCCAGCCTTGGCTCCCCTGGAATTCTGATTCACAGGCTATGGGTAACACCAGCCTGCTGAGAGCTGGAAGGAGCCTGGAAGGAGCCTGGAAAGAAGAGTTCCTGAGTTTGTTTTTCTTTAGACAGCTGGACTCTCAGGGCATCCCAAGTTGTAGCTGCTGTGTAGTATCCCAGATGGTGACACTAAATTGGCAGAGCTGGGTGGCTTTCCCTTCTAATGAAATTTTTTTGAGAGACTTGAGGGGAGAAGAGCATGTCCTACTTCACCTAAATTTTAGATTTTAAAAAAATAATTTAAAAAATCATACTTTTCAAAGCTGAAGACATCAAACAAATAAGTAATACTGAGGTCCTATGTCTACATAGCTACGTATGGTTTCTTGACAATCAAGTTGTAATTGTTTCCCCAGAGCCGAAGAAGGAAGGGTTAATTTTGGAAGGAGGGTTTGGGTTTGTTTTTTTGTTTTAAGGAAACTTTGTCTGGGAGAAGACTGCACACAAATGCCAGAAAATGGAAAACTGAGAACTCAAAACACACGTTTTGGGATTCTTTCTTTCCATACTTTTTTTTTTTCCCTTTCTGCTCTGCTTCTTCAATTCTTTAGCATTTAACATCCGATCTCCTTTCATTAAGTTTTTAATTGCTTGCCTGAGGGAAAGAGGTTAAGTTTTACATCTGCTTTTTGATTCTGATGTACTGTGGTTTAATCACAGTGAGATCATATTTACTCTAAGGGTATTGTTTGCATGCTTGATTTTTTTTTTTTTTTTCCTCTCCCTGTTGATGTCACAAAAGGCACACAGCCCTCAGACAGATTTGAAAAGGCCTTTTAAAGTCATGGAACGAGATCACACCCTTCCTTGGGTGGGGGGAAAGGAAACCGGTTATGAGGGTGAAACATATACAGAAAGCTTAGTGAGTTAGGTGTGGTGGAATTTCCCAAAATATTAATAGATCTTGAAGGTAAGTCAGGGGATGTGGTTTGTATTCCCAGAAGGAGCAAAGAGAATGGTATTTTGGCACTCCTGTAAAAGCCCAGGGGCAGAGGAATAAGAGGAATATGTGGTCAGTGTATCAGCCTCACTGTAGATGTCTCTTTCACAAACCGCGTGTGACGCCTGTGATGGCAGCAGCACAGGGTGGGTGGCTGACAGCCCAGCAGTGCCCTGCATCAGTGCCAGGGTGCTGCCCAGGGCTGGCCAAAGCAGCTTGACCTCGGCCATGTCCCTTTCCAGCGGAGCAGTGACCGCCGTGTCCCGCGGCGCGCACGCCAAACACGGCGCTGCCATGTAGGGAAAGGGAGCTCCTGCTAAACTTGCCCTGCTCTGTGCCATTCACCCGGTGTTTGGGATATGGTACAGCCCTCACAGCGTCAGAAACACCGTGTTTAACATCCAGGATATTATGTTTCTGTGATTACCTTTGTAATGCCTCTCACTCCCTCTAACTGAAATAAAACTGGGCAAGCCAATAAACCAAAACTCAGTCAACAGACAAAAGAATGCAGTCTGAGCAAACAAAGACAGCCTGGGTTTTTTTTTTCCTTCTTGCCAATGTAGAATTATCATTTTGTTGCTCTCAATAGATACAGAGCCAGAAATCTTTCCTTTCAACTCACTTTTCCATTGTGAAACATCAGGCATGGCAGTAAGCTGATGCACTCAGTGCAGAATAGTGAAGTATTTTGTATACACAGACCAGAGCACCACTTAGGATCTTTGTTCTAACCTTCATTTTCACATTTTTCCTTTTTCACTTCCCCCCCACCACTTTTTCTAGCCTCCTAATTCCTTATTTCATAGACATGCATTTGGATCTCCTCCCAAGGTTTCTGCTCTATTCCCTCCTGCAGGTTCACTGCTGTGCCTCAGTTCTGCAAACTACTTTGCCAACTACCTACAAAAAAAAAAAAGGGATATACAAATATCTCCTATTTACTTAAAATGGAGCAGTTGTGGTGCAAGCAAAAAAGGTTCTCAGACCAGAGCACTTTCAGTCTCTCACACGTTTATGTCATATTTGAATTCCAGTCTTGGGTGAACCAATGGACCACATTAACATCTTGGGCAGGAGTGTGAAGTGCCTGAGTTCTAGTTGGTCTGCTCACTGCTTGTCTACCTGTTCGGTGGAGTATTGTGTCTGCAAAAACTGGCAGTGAAAATATTCCAGGGCATGACAGCCATAGTGCCTACTTTGGCTTACCCAAGTGTGGTCCTGTAAGAAAGGAACATTCCTAGTTTTCCTCCTTAACTTTCTGTGTAAGTTGTCTCACTACCAAAGACAAGAAGTCCCAGCCAGGGCAAACTGTGAAAATCAGGTCTCTCAGACAGACAGAGGGGCTGGGACAGCTTGGTGGAACACTGAAATAAGGCACTTGCCTCTCTGACCTGCAGGAAGAAGTTTTCCGCATCTCAGCCTCCAGGCAGCTTGGTCTACTTTAGCATGACTGACAGCCTCTGATCCAGAGATGAACAGGACCAGAGAGAAAGGATACTTAGGGTGGATGAAGACCTGTCCTCCTTCGGGCTCTGCTGAGGCTGTTGGCTTATAGCTTTCTCATTAGCTGTGAAGCCAGTCTTCCAAATCTGTGCGTGGAAAACTGCCTTAATTTCCATCCAGCAGGACTTGTAATTGTTTGGGTGAGCAATGCTTAACCAGAGTAGTATCTTCGCTAAACCAAAAACTTGTGGGTTTTGGTGTTAGAAAGCAAGAGAGTGCCTGAAAAGTAGAGCTATGGGCTTTGCCTGAGGAGTGAACTGGAGCATTACCGTGGTGAGCATTTGCAACTGGGCTCATTATTTTGTGATTTAGCTGAGAGCCAAGGGAGCTCAGGGTTCCCAGAGCCAGGCACATGCTGGCTTGGATGCTCAGGGTCTTCCCCCTGCTGAAGCTGCAGTAGCTGCGACACCCTGGTTGTGCAGAGGCGCTTTGATACATGCTGTGGTAGCATTTCCTGCCTCCTCTGCATAGCTGCAGACAGCATCTTGAGATAAAGAGCAAAAGTCTGCACACAGCTTGCTGCTGGCAATGAGTTGTTTCAGGTCTGCAAATGGATGGGGGCTGTTATGGCCAAGCAGTGCCATTTCATAGTTCACTCCCCATGTCACTGCCCATGGGGACCTGTCTAAGAACGTGCCAGTGCAGCATTCTGTGTACCAGGTACTGCCTTTGCTCTTTACACTGCCTTCCTCCAGGTTTAAGCAGACCAGCAAAAGACATTTTTCAAAGCTGAATGTCTTATTCAGTGACCTCTGTCGACTTCCATTAAGTAGCCTTTGTGATAGGTTGCTTGTTAAAGATAGACCTGTTGCCTACTGTGCCTTTAGAGTTGCTCTCCTTGCCAACACAGCACAATGAATGCTTTATTTCAGGGGCAGTAGCAGTGAGAAATCGAAAAGGAGATGGGAGCTGAAAAGAACCGAAGTTAAACTGTCCAATGACTCTTGCACTGAAACCCTTCTGTCAGAAGGCACAATAGAGCTAAAATTTTCTTCTCTTTTACCAGTCCTGCTTGTAGGCAAACTGTGTATCTCAGAATAAAACTCACTTTTTTACAGGGTTTTCAGAACAATCCTTTTCTCTCACAGGCAGATCATTACTGTTGGGCCTAATGCAACCCTACAAGGGTATGTAAATGCTTAAGTTTGCTTTGGAATAGCAGTCATTCATTTTTTAGAAATCTAAAAGATGGAAATCTGTATTGAAAATACAGTGGGATGGATAACTAAAAGTGATCTAACCAAAATTAAGCTACTGGTTTGTTCACAGACATTGCCCCCACCTTTCCTTCCTTTGTTCCTCCCTTCCTACTCCCAAGCTAGCTAAACATAGGAGAGAAGCTGTTTCTCATTTTAAGAAACAGTTTGTCCAATAATAGAAAAAAGGGGTCCCACCCTCTTTCAGTGAAGAGCAGAGGCAATTTTCCCAGTCCTGTTTGCACATAAACTCTACACACAGGAAGCAATATTATAAAACAAGACAAAGCCGAACAAAACAATACGCCTCAGCAGCCACGCACAGAGCGGGGATCAGTATCCTCATATTGCACCTCTGAGGGATGCAGCAGAAATTCTTTGAGCTTATGGTTGGTTGAACCTTTTCCTCGAGCGTTCATTCATTGTGGAGCCGGCTGAGAGGAGTCAAGTCGGCAGCCGTGTGCTGGGAGCTTGGCACCGCCGCACTCGGCCCTTAAAGAGACCATTGTGTTTAATCTCCTAGCATGTAATTTATTATTCCTGAGTTTGCTTCCATGGCTGTGGGCACCTCACACACTCTCGCTACCCACGTCACTGGGTGTGTTTACTCTAACAGAAGTGGTAGATGTTTCCACTACTCTCTTTAACTCTTGCCCTTTCCCTCTTCTGTCACTTAGCCTGATCAACAAGCAGCCTCTTCATCCTCCAGACTATGAATTACAGAGTTTTTTCACTTGATTTCACTGCAGAGAAAGGCAGCCAAAACAGATCGTGGTCTTCACAGTATTTTCATGTGTCTTCATCCAGCTGCAGACGTGTTAGCTATCAGCTGCAGTAAGCTGAGGAAAGAGTAGATACCTTTGACAGTTCTGTAGTGGACCTCATTTATGCAGCTGAATTTGGCCTGTAATTCCTTCAACATCTGAGAAGAAAAATTGTTTACAGAGTCTTATTTTTTTTAGTTTGAGTTCTGAACAGCTGACAGTTTTCAGTGCAGCATCTTTTGCTTACTGGGTCATGCATCCTAGGTGCAAAAGAGAGAAAAATCTAAGGCATGCAGAGAATACAAATTGCACCTTTCCAGCTTTTATCTAATGGACTTTAAATGTTTTTAAAGGAAACCTCAGACAGAAGTTTCAAATCCCAGGCTCGCTTTACCTAGAGAGAGCTTGAAAGCTTTACTTTTGTCTCAACCAGTGTAGAAAGTTGGGACCATGGGCACTGTAATCTGCATTTGATCAAGAGAGTATCCATTTCAGTGCCATTTCTTTTAGACAATTTCTGACACATGGCATCAGCAGAGTCTGCTGAGCCTTTTCCTGCAGTATGTTCCAGCTAAAATCCCCAGGCAGCAGTCATTAGGGTCAGGCTGCCTTTGGCTTTGACCTGCTGATAACTGAGATAGCACTTTATTTAACAGAAGACTGTAAAACTTCCGGTTTTTCAGTGATTTTACATAAGATGCTTTCTACTACACTCATGAGCCCAAGGTTAAGAGGAATTTAAGCTTCTTGAGAACAAACATTGGAGTTGGGTTTTTTTTTGTTTTGCCTGTACAGAGCATTAACACAGTGGGGGCCTGACCCTGGCTTCAACTTCCAGACATCCCAGTGTTGCTAGCGAGGCTTGACACAAAAGCTGGACTGAGCTTTCCAATCAACCATGAGCTGTAGAGAAGCACTCATTGCTTGAAGTAGGGCTGCCACAGCACAGGGAGCTCAGGAGAATGGAGCTGCTGCAATGAGACCACAGGTACTTCTGGATTGTCAGGAGGGCACCACTGCACCTAGCTTGTAGTTAATTTAACTGGACCAAAGGAGAGCAGCAGACACTTTCAGTCTTAGTTTTATTAAAAGGAAGCTGGTAGCTACCAGTATCTTCATTTTATGAAGTGCAGCTGATTTCTGTAGCAAAATAATTTTTTTTCCCCTTTCTAGCAACAGGTAATTTCCCCCCTGCCTTTAAAGAACTTGAATTTGTAGTTCTGCATCTGTTGCCCTCCGTTTTTCTATTCTTTTTATTGGGAATATGAAGGGACTTCTGTGCAACTTAGCAGTTGCGAAAACAAGTGCCAAGACAATTTTCTAATTTCCCTTTCTCTAATGCTGATTTGTCTAGGAAATGGCTAAGGTTTTTTTAGCATTTAGTGATACAAAAAGGTCACTGTTGTGCTTTTGTCTCCTGGTATCAGATCTTAGTGCTTACTTGGTGCCGGTTCTCAGCCAGTTGAGTGGACAGATCCATGCCTATTGAGAGCAAGTCCAGTTCATTTCACATAACTGTTGTCACTCTCTGAGCTGAGACCAAGGAGAAGGAGTATTGATATATGGGCTACAATGCCCACGGAGTCACAAAATTATTCAGATTTGTCAAATATATGGAGATAAGGCCCACAAGTGTTGAAAGATGTCTTTGATCAGAACTTATTTCCATGTGTGGAAAAGTAAGAGGCTTCCATCTTGATCACCACAGCAGGTTAAAGGTACCTCTGTGGTTTCTAAAAGCTTTCCTTCTGTGGTCACAATTTCATTTTTCTCAAGGCTGATTCTGCTAACGCATGAAAGTGTCTGTGGCGCTGTTTCTGAAGCTCATACTAAGCAATGCTGTGAAGGAGAAATGAAGTCAGGGAAAACACAGAAGGTTTGCTTAACAGCAGTGCCTTTGCTGCTGGCACAAAGCAACAGGCTTAGTGTTTCTGGTCCCAGTGTTTATTTAGAGGAATATTTTGCCTGCTTCACTGCTCCATCAGTGACTAGTGCTGGTGGCATGGCTCTGGGCTATTTAAAAGGCCTTGGGGAAATGGCTGTGAAACGAGTGGCAACCAATTAGTATAATTCACATACTGGTGCCTGAGTTAACACCGACAATGAGAATCTGAAGCTGTTTGCAGCAAAGAAGTTCTTGAAGCACGTCCAGAAAGTGTTAACGTGCTGTGTGCCAGGTGGTGAGAAGGTCACTGGGACAGAGATAATGAGCAACTGGAAAAAACAATTCACATGGGAACTTTTGTCTGCTCTAATTCTACCACCATTTCAGCTTTGTTCTGAGAATTGCTTTGCTGTGGTAGCTAATCAAGCTTTTCAAATACCTTTAAACACCAAAGTATAGAAGAATACACATTTATCATTGACTTAGCCTGCTTGGTTTGTGCCTTCCCAACCCAGCTGTAATCTTCCTCCTTTTAAACAGCTCCTCTGTGAAAGTCGTCTTTAAGTTACACAGGCTCTAGTCCCATTAGTAGATTTCCCCTGTGAAAGACATGCTAGAAAGAAACGTGGAAAGATAAGAGATTAACTTGAATATTCAGATTAGGCAGGGGCTTTTGTTTTGAGCTTCATGGACTCGGCTAAGCAGCCTGGCTGACGCAGCAAGACCATAGAGGTGGTGCTGAAGAAGAGACCACTGGTTTTGACCATGCTTAAGTAATAGTTTCACAGTCCTGCCAAGGCATGGACAAAAATTGCTCCCTGCCTTATCTGTATTCTGGTATCTTAGTGTTGTTGACTGATGAGCTGAGTAGAGGTACATCAGAGGGAGTTAAAAATGGCAATCCTGCTTTTCCAAGCCAAAGCTTAATTTATACTGACCTCACTAATGATGCTGATGAAAGGCAAAGCCAGTGTTTCTCATACATTTGAAAGCTGATCCCCCATTCAGAGAAGAGGAAATTGATCTCATGCACCCCGTTTCAACACTGCATGTCTTGGGAAATGCAAGTTCACCTACCTTTTATGTGACATCTGAGCTTATCCACCAGTCAGCCCTGAACGCAACCTGCTGCACTGAGCAAGGTCAAATGAGAGTCTCCGTCTCAAGGAGTGATGGGAAAACATCAGTGTGTCAACAGGGAAAGACAAAACAAGTAAGGGATGATAAATAAAAGAAGTTCTGATATGTCCAAGGAGGAGAATAAATTTGACAAATAAAAACACTAAACTGTACTTGATGCTAGTCTTTTGACATAGGTAAGATAAATCTTTAAGACAACTGCATCCTTTTTGGTGGATTAGAACCATTTCAGTTTGTGCTCTGAATCCAAATATTTCAGCTTGAACACTCCAGATCCAGAGCTCTGTATATTCTTTCAAGTGCTTACAATTAGATTATAACCATCTCTGCTGACCTCCTTCACTGAAAATCAGGCAGTCATGGAGCAGTTGTTTCCAACACCTCTAGAAATATCACCAGAGCCAAGAAATTAAATCTTCATGGCCTTTTTGAAGGATGCAATAATGTTAGTGCAGACAACCTGCCTACTTTACATTGGATACCTTGGCCAGTTATTCAGAACTGGATGTGCCATAGAGGCCTGCAAAGAGGAAAGGCAGGTAGTTCCATCTGTGAGAGGAGGGGGTACTTATTAGTAACACATCACAGCCAACAGTCTTACATCAACTCAGAGCTGGCTGAAAAGCTTCATAGCAGAGGTACTGCTGGGAGTAGAACCCCAACAGGACAGAAGCCAGGACAAGCTTGGGGGTAGAGCTGTGTGAAGTTTCTTGTGTTAATGGTACTGCTCCACTTGACATAATCAAGTAAAATGCATCTAAGAGTGCTTAAACTATATTGACACAAGTCAAAGACACTCCTTGGCTGCTCTAACACTCCCCTTAAGTTATACACAGAGGCTCTTTATGGAGCTGGTTGATACCTACATTCTTGCATTCTTTGACCCACAGAGATGGGCACTGCTATCCTCATGGTGAAGCCATGACCCCTCCTGGGGTCACTGGGCACATTACTTCTTTCTACAAAGGGTGGAACTCAAGAGGAACCATATTCATTGAATTTGTTTTGGAGGGTTTTTTATTGTGGTGGTGGTTTTGAGGCAGCAGAGGAGGAAGTGTTTTACCATTTAGCTACTGCTGTGCTGTGCCCCTGAAGAAGTTTGCAGAGAGTGAAAAGGCACAAAGCTACATGCAAAGATGAGCATCGTGGCTCAAAACCTGTGACATTTTGTCAATTTGTATTTTAGATAGCTTTTCTTACCAGGTGGTCTACAGATCCATCACTTTAAGACACGTGCAGGTGTCAGCTAAAAAAAGCCAGGCCACTGTCTTTACACTAATGGGGTCTGCATCTCCATGGGAAGTCTTTTGGGACCCCACAAATATAAAAATGTTTGGAAAACACTACTCTGGATTACTCACTCCTTGTGAGTCTTGTTCAAGTTTATTTTTAATGGCTGCTAGCTGACTGTAGCAGTACACAGAACACGTTTATAGGGAAATGAATGTCAAGAGATGAAGGTACAAGCCCTTCATTCATGGGAAGAGCTCCTCAGTGGCAGGAGCAGAACTCTCCTGACTTTCTGTCTGTTCAGGTGACTAGGCCATATAAAGAGCTTCTATCTGACCCACTGTTGCTGGAAGATTTCTCACTAGCAGTGTAGCTAATGCATAAGCTCTCATTTTTCCAACTTGGGACAGAGGAATCCTGTGCTGTATGGTTGTCCATGTTATTTTGATTCCCGGCACACTTATTTTTTAAATTCAGTTCTTATTTCTTATCACTTAGAATGTGCTTGAAGATATAGGAAAATTCTGGCTTGTTTGTTGATTTGCTGCTCTTGCCTTTTGTTTTTCCACAGAATCTCATGGCAAGAGCCCTGTATGACAATGTCCCTGAGTGTGCAGAAGAGCTGGCCTTCCGCAAGGGAGACATCCTGACGGTGATAGAGCAGAACACCGAGGGTCTGGAAGGATGGTGGCTCTGCTCCTTACACGGCCGGCAAGGCATCGTCCCAGGCAACCGTGTCAAACTCCTGATAGGTCCCGTGGTCCAGGACACTCCTTCTGGCCAGGATATGCCCAGCTCAGGATTGATGAATCAGCCCTTCAGCCACCAAAAGATCTACCAAGTGCCAAGCTCACACGCCTCAGCACGGGACCCTGTCTACCAAGTGCCGCCTTCCCACCAGAATCAGGGAATTTACCAGATACCCACCGGTCATGGTCTGGTGGGACAAGATATTTACCAGGTGCCACCCTCCATGCAGAGGTGTATGGATGGTCCAGCTGTGACTAACAAGGTGTGTGCGTTTGCTTTTACTTCATAGCTCCAAAGCAGCTCACTTGTGCTGAGAGAAGGATTCAGGTTCCTCCCAGGCTGAAACACATTTGGCCTATGGCACGCTCACATTATATGTTCAAAAGAGCTGCTGCAGCAAGATGAACTCTCACACTTATTAATGAACAGTTACATCATCTGCCCAAGTAATTTTTGTTTAATTAAAAATTATATACTGTCTTGCTGGAGCAGTCCCAGTGGGTCTAAACTACAAAGAGGAATCAGTGATTGATTTGACAAGGGCCTTATTTTTAAGAGTGAGGAAACAAGAGGATGATGATAATGAGGGATGTTTTAATACTAAACCTAAACCTTTTAGGAGTGCACTTGATGTTTATATGCAGTTAAATTTCTTGGTTGAAAGTGAGAGCTGCAGCAGCTCCATGATGCAGCCATTACTGCATTATTGCATTATGTGGGTCCCCCCTTATTCCTGCTGTTCTTCTTAAGTTCTCCCCATCTTCTGCGACTCCCTCATTTAACCTTCACAGGCTACCTGCCAGGTACCCTGGTGACTGAAAAGGATTAAGGAGGGTACCCAAGGAAGGAAGTGTTACAACGCCAAAAAGAAATTATTTCAGTCCCTCCTTTCCCAGTTCAACAGCTCCAGATATCAGCATTCTCCTTACCTTTAGAGCTTAAAGCACAGCATTAAGCTCCAGTTTATGTGAGCAGATGATGGCTCTCTCAGGAAGTCCTTCACTGGTTTAAACTTTCATCTAATTTAGATTGGCAGGACCATCTGTTGCATGTTTTTCCCCCACATCACCCACAAGTCAGCCTTTTTCAAGTCAGGCCTTCGGAAGACATCTTCTAATGCTTTTATTTCCTTGTTACAATTTCATTTTCCTTGATAAGAATAAATGGATTTTTTGCCTTCTGAGCAAGAGAGAAAGATCTGCAAAACCATTCCAAGTCAATTTATAAGGAGGTTCACTTGCTCAGCTTTTCCATAGTTAGGCTTTGTAGGCTGTGCAGGAAGATAACACAAGAAAATTACACTTGCTGGACAAGCAGAGATAGGAGCTTTATTGGAGCAATTACATGGGTTTTCTTGATAACTCATATATTTTCTGTCATTTTCTTCTTTCCATATAGACTACATACATTGAAATCTTTTCCAGGGACAGTATTATTTGCCTATGCATAGTGGATATCCCCCAAGGTAGTTGGTGAGCACCTGGTAAATAGCCTGTTGATGGGGCAGCATAGAAGAGATCTTATTTTTGGGTAGGGCTGTAGGAAACATTTTACAGCACTGTTCAGAGATGCCTCCAGCTTGGGTACAGGAGATGCACCATATACAGAAGATCTGCACTAAGGTCTGTAGGAAAGCCTGGGTTATTAGTTTGGAATGAGCACTATGTACCTTCATTTTAGGACCCCACTTGCCTAAATACTATTAGGACAGTTTGCCTAGCATAATGAATATGTGTTTCTACTCAGAACAGAAAGAATTTTCCAGCTGATGAGAGGTTTCTTCTCCCTCCTCCCACCCTCTCCAGCTCCAATGAAAATAAGAGGACATTCTGCCTAAATTGGTTGGCTGCTAGGACTGTTAAAACCCTTGAAACACTAAGAGGCTGAAATCTTTGTTTTAGTCTTAAGTGCAAAATTCTTGTTGAGATACAAAAATCAGAAGCTGTAAAGCACCTGTTTTCTCCAAGTTTCTGCCTAGAAATTTTTTCAGCAACCTCGATTGTGAATTTTTCTAGTTCAAATAACCTTTAGAAATGTATCTATTTGTTGGAGTTGTGACTTGTTTTCATTTAATTCTTTGCAAGCTATGAAAGGCCACCTATGCTACTTACTGTAAAATAACTAAACATGCACGTTTATAAAGTATTTTATAATATAATAATGGCATTTTATTAATGGTATTTAATCAGAGTAAATGTCAACCCACTTACCCCTAGCCAATATTTGCTACTTGCTTTAGTCCTGACTTAAATTTATTTAGCCTAAGAGTCCTTAGTCTCAGTATTCACTGTGTTGTATTAGTGGCTGGCAAAACTCATGGCAGCAATCCTGCTTTGATCAGAGGTAGATATATCTCTTGCTCCTTGGAATTGCTCAGTTCTACACTAAAAGGAGCCCATTGGGATTGAAACTGGCAGGCAAGAGACAATTTACTAGTGAAGGAGGTGTTTGAGGCAAAATGACTCCATTCTTTATCATCCTGATCTTGCTAAGCTGCTTTTTTACAGCTACAGCTGCAACTCTCTGCTAATGTCCTTGTGAAAGAAAAACCTAATTAAAGGGAAGCACTTTAGCACTTGTCTCCTTTGTATGAGGAAACAGTCTGCCCTCCAAATTGTCCTCCTCTAGGGATCAGTAAAAACAATCCTTAATACTAAGAAGAGCTGGGCATCTTGAAGGTTTGATTTGGGGGTCTCTTTCCTTTGTCTTCCAAAATTAATAATATCCTTTCTCAGACTTGTGACACCTGCTTCGAAGGCTTAAAATGAGCCACTCTGCCTCCTTCCATCAGCAGAATCAGCTGGTCAGCAAGCTGTGTATTTTAGTAGTATTAAGGATGTTGAAGGGTTTTGCTGCAAGCTCTTGCTGTGTGCAAGTCTTCTCCCTTCCTAGAGCAGGAGCTAGAGAAGAAAACTGAGTCCTCTGGTCGCTTCTCTAAGTGGGACCAGCAGCAGTTTCTGTGCCATCCCTTTCTGCACGTGTGTGCTTGCTTCCCTTGTGCAAAGGTGTGCCTTGGCTGCCATACAGGTTTTGCAGGCAGGGCCTAGGAGCTGCTGTCAGGCAGGAATTGTCTAGCCTGGAGCAGCAGTAAATCAACAGCAGCTATGTTATTAAGCTGTGCTGAGGGAACGCATCTCCTCGGCCAGCAAGGCAGTGCTAGGCAAAAAGGAGTCCTGAGGCAGGTAATTACAGTGATTAATTGATTCTGGCCAAACTGGTTGCTGACAGCGGAGCTGTATCGGCTCCCTCTATCAAATAAAAATAGCAGCTTCTAGAACTCACTCTACCATCGACAGAGATAAGGAGGGTTGGTTTCAAATTAGCCTTGGTTAGCCCCAGGCTTTTGTAGCTCTGCTGCAAGTTCAGTCGCAAAACAATTCCACCCCAAAGTGTGGAGAGCGTCTGAGGAGTGTGAAGAGGTGGAAGCTGTATCTTAGAATTTATTCCCTCTTTCGGTGCCCTGCCTTGGAATTTACTCTCTTTTGCTTCAGCCAGCAAAGGGAAAGAACCTTCAGATAAATCTGACATTCAGGAAACCTGGATTTTATCCTGGTCAGAGAATTCTGCTTGGTCTTGAGTGGTGCTTTTGCACCTCATCTGCAAAACATGTGAGTTAATTATGAGGCAACTCATTCTGTACAGATTGCTTTGGGAACATCCTTTGGGAAAGGTGCTGCCAAAGCACAAAGATTGTTTTGCATCTGTGATTAATCGTTGGTTCACACCAAAGCTTTGAGGCAGGGAAGGCTACCATGAAGAAAAGAAAAAAGTCACTGCCATAATTTAAACACTCATTTTCTGGTTCAGTGTTTCCCCTATCTGACCTGTTGTGCTATCCCTACCATCCTTTTTTGGTATTGGCCAAAAAAATTAAGGGAATTATTTGCTTGTTGGAAAACAGCTTTCTGTAGGAACCAGTGGTTCTCAGGAGAGCTGCTGATCAAGGAAACTGCACAAAACAGAACGAGACTGATGTTTGAGCAGAGAAGAGCCTGCACTGTGGGAGTTACCAGCCCTGAACTACAGCTCCCCCAAGGTATGGACCAACTCAGGCAAACAGAGATTAATGCCAGCTTGGAACAAAACACCTTTTTTGTTTGTTGGTCTCTTTGAGCTGGAACAGTGCAGTTCAGGAAACACTCAGATTTATCCACCTTTTCTAAGTGGATGGAGCGGAATAGGGAAGGAACTCATCTTCATCCCTGGCCTATTTCCAAGTGTAAACATGTCCTTGACAAATCAAGGGTTTCACACCCCACCATCCTACTATCTCTGCCTTTATAAAGAGGTCACTGCCTTCAGCTGGAGGTTTGGGTAAACCATGGCTATGGGAACAGACCTTGTTCCCTGGTTTTTATTTATATTAAGAGTCATGCTGGTTCAATGCACGAGAAACTAGAAACACCACCCCACAAGCAGCACCACCCTGACAATTCTGGCACAGACTTCAGTAGCAGGAGCCAGTTAGCCACATTATGACATTTTTCCTTCCAATTACACAAGTACTGTCCTAGCTGGGAAGAAACAAATGGCTCCTTATAATGTTTGTTCCAGAAATAAGCCTGCCTTTACATTATTGTTTTCTTGCCTGTTTTCACACTTAGGAAGTAAGAAGAGAAAGGCATTAAGCACAGTAAAGAGTTGTGTGACAGATTATTTTGTTATCAGAAAGAATGGGATCATATCTAGTGTTTTGTAGTTTGTTGGTAAAATGTATTTACATTCCAGGATAATGTCCCCATTTACCCTCAGGCCTGAAATACCAGAGTTTCCTGTGATGGGGTTTCCATAAATGGCCCAAACAGTGATCATATAGTCCCTCTTCTGCTTTCACTTTACAAACTCTACTTTTGGGGATTTGTAACCCTCGTAACAAAATACTGCTTCAGTGTTAAAAGTGCTGAACACACAGGAAGTTTGCTGAGTGCAGCAGGAATGGTAACACATACCTCAACACTCAGAGCTCGCTTTCACAAAGTGTGCTCTAAAGGATGAAAATACCTGAAATAAAATGCAGGCTCAGTGTTTGGAACAGCACACAGCCGTTTTCTTAGGCTCGGGAGTTTCACTTGTAACTTTCCATGTGACGTTAATTGGAGAACAACCATTTTACTGATAAAAAGTCAGTGCAGTTTATTTTTACTGATAAAAAATCCCTCATCCACAAGGCAGAGTAAGCAGTAGGTAGTCACTGATGTGATTTGTAGAGAAGTGTTTTGAGAAAAAGACTGCATTTTATTAGGCTGAGCAAATATATGAGCTCAGCATTACACCCTGTTCCTCCCTGAGCACAGGGCTCTTTTTCATCACTTCTATTTGTAGACCAGAGGCGTGCATTTTTCCCCCTGGAGTATCAGAAAAAAAGGCCAGTCCTGCAATCCCATCCTATAGCCAAGGTCTCCAGGGACACAAATCTGTCTGCACAAGAGCAGGATCAAAACTTTGCTAAAAATAGTAAAACAATAGGAATAATAATAATAATAATAAAAGAAAAATGCAAGTTTATGGGCTCTTTCTTGGTGGTGAGAAATCTAACTGAACCTTTGGTTATATCTGAAACAAAACACCGAATTCGGGTATTCTAAATTGCCCCTAAGCACTAAAAACTAAGCACAGAAACAGAGCATTTTAGAAAAAAATATTCCACATGAGTGGAAAACTGATTATTCAGAAAGTGAATCTCATCACAAGGAGGAAGTGTGGTTTCTGGAGATAGGAAATGGGTAGATGAAGACACGTTGCTGGCTATCAGAAACTACAGTTCTAGTGAAATCTAAAGTCTTGGCAGGCATTCTATGATTTTTTTAGATTTTTTTTTTGGAGGATGACTAATTAACATCAGAATATCATCATTCCATATGTTTGCATGAAACATTTTAATTTTTCTTTTTTCATATAGCAGTGGCAGTGTTGCATCTTTTTTTCTTTTTTTTAACATGACTCTAAATTAATCTTTCTCCCCAAACAGACTAAAATGGGAGCAAAGTGAAATTAAGGTAGTTAAGTTCCTGGGAGACAGGAACCTTCCATAAGCCAGTCCACCCCTAGTCCTCGAAATAATACATTCCCATTGGGTCTTATCATCACAACTTTTACATATGGACAATCAGTCATGACTGAGGTCTGGTATAATTATTATACAGATGCAACAGACAATTAAGGATGGAGTTTATATCTGTTTAAAAGGTGTCTGTGCCTTCCATAAACCTGCTAAAGCAAGCTGTGCTAATCTAAACGCCACTTACTAGAAGCACTTGTCTGTACAGCTGCCCTGAGATACCCATACAGAAGTGGAGCCAATACAGCTTGTGAGCCAGAGAACCTCTACAATTCAAATCAAATCAAATCAAGCTGCTTCCTCATGGAAGGTTTAATTTGTCTCTCTCTCTCTCTCAGAGCAACATAGTTCCCAGCTTAAGTGATTTAGGGACATTCCATTGTTTCTGCCCAAGTGCACCTCTGAGAACACTCTTGTGGAATTGAAACTTTCTGGCAATGCTTCGTCTCAACCATTCTTTTGCCCACAGGGAAATGCCAATTCACAAAAACTGTTCCCTGTTGACAGGGAAGGATCTGTTCTGAGAAATGTCTTAAAGGAAGGGAAACAAGAAGTGATGGAAATACCCTGTTACAACAATTCCCAAAAGAAGCTTCCCCCCTCAACCTAGAAATTCAATATAGGATGAAAGAAATAACAGAAAAAATATGAAGCACCTCAAAAGAATTAAAATTATTTGTATGAGCTGAACCAAACTGGTTTTTGTTTGTGAGCCTTTAGGATTTCATGTCATTCACAACAAGATATTCTCTGCCCTACCTCTCTTAACAGCTCATTCTTTTTCGTTCTTTCCTCTCCTCTGCCAGACTTGCCCTAACTTTGGGCTTCTGTCTTTGATAGGAGATAGTCATATTATTACCAGCACAGAAAACAAGTACCAGAATGCAATTGGTTCTTCATGTGACAGCCTTTTTAAAGTGGAGAGACTAGGCAGACTGGGATGGCCAAAGCAAGATACTCTTTTTTGTCATGGACAAGAGACCTGAATGCTGAGGTGCTGAGTTTTGCCACCTACTCTCTCATTTATCAAAACTGCAGCTCAGATTTAATCAGTTTTCCAGAGAGTGCTTTAGCAGACACGCATATTTCTCTACTAAAACTTATCACACAATAATTGGGGGGGATTCTTTCTCTGTAAGACCCATCCACAGACATTATTTCAGAGTTCATGCCTGTTCTATCACCAGTCCTCTAACACATTAGCTTTTTAGCTCTCTTGGCCAATGAATGCAAAATTAATGATGTCTCTGTCTCTAAAATATGAGCAATTGTCATGAGATGACATGACACTGTTAAAACTCTTATCAAGGATGTTGGACAGCTATCCTCTTCACTCCTCTTAAAAATGCTGACAGTTTAATAGTAATGGTATGATTTGCTCATCTCTCTTGTTCTCTTCCTCTCCTCCCAAAAATGGGACATTCTCAGAAGTTTTGGTTTGACTGTCTTTAATTGCATTTTGTAAGCAAGAGTGACTCTTACCAGAATCTTGGAAATACCCCTTCCCAGTCAGCCTTTCAGTTCAAGGCCAGCCAGCACCAAGCTGTTCCACTGAAGCAAGCAGAAATGTTGCTCATAACACAACTGGCAGCAAGCCTTAGAGCTGATGTGAGAGAGAGCAGGATCATGTCACGAAAACATCATAAAATAAAGGGGAAAAAAGCAAGAACCCTGTCAAATCTTGCCAGTGTCAAAAATGCTGACCTTTTTTTCTTTGTGCTTTGTACAGCTCATTGGGTAAGATCTGGAGATACAGATCTTTTTATCTGCATTTAATTTGCAATCATGAACATCAGTAAGAAAAAATGCAGCACTATCATCTAAAGCTACAGCTAATGCAATTTCAGCACTATTCCACCAACTTCATACAGCTCTGTCATGTTATACTAATCAAAGCTTAGGACATTTATGTAACTCCACAGGTTTTTTTGTTGGTTTTTTTTGTTTGTTTGTTTTGTTTGGTTTTGTTTTGTTAATTGTTTAGAAAGATTATAAATCTGCATTTCAGATTTAGGGAAAAAAAATTACACTTAAAAACAGTGTAATGACCCTGCTTTTGTGTACTGATTAATGGAAAAGGTCACACTAGATGTTAAAAAGTCAGTATTAGGCGAGTTGCAAAGCAGTTGGTTATACCCTTTTCACCAGCAGTGAGGGTTTGAATCTAGGCCAGCTTGTGATGTCACATTTTTTATCTTAAATTTGTTGCACAACTTGTGCTCTACATCTTCAAGACTCACAACCCAAGGCTTGTATAAGTCTTGTTGAAATAATGCAACCTCAAAATTGTAACACCCATTTTCATTACATGCTGTTGTTTACATGACAGTACCACAGGGGCGTTTTTTAAGACTGAGCATCTACTGGTGAGGCACTTCCTAGGCACATTTAAAAGTTTCTGTTTAAATGCCTGAGCCTGCAGAATTAAGCATTTTTAATTTAACACAGCATGAATAAGTGCCATCTGCACCTGCTTAGCTTTTGAAAGCATTTACAGAAGAATCTTCATAGGTGTAGGTCTTGTAGGAGAAAATAAGCAGGTTTTCTTGAAGAAGAAAGAAATCAGTTCTGTATCAGGGTAGTATTTGTCACATGTCCTTATCTTCACACATCTGAATATTCTAAGAAATCTCAGTGGTGAACACCCACTCAAAGACAAGCAGAGGTGTCACAATGTGCCTTGGTGCTGCATTTCTTTCTGCCACGCGCTGCAGCTGATGACTTGCTCAGCCCAGAAAATCAGTACAGTCATTTCTGCCAATTTCCTCTTGCCTGGCAGAGACATTTGGGCCTTAGCACTAGAAACTACTCCTAGCTGAGCTACAAGTCCAGTGCATCAGCAGAAATGCCTCTACAGACCTGGCCCCTCTCTTCCAGCTTGTGAGACTTGACCAAAGCTCTTCAACAGCTTAGTCTTGGCAAAACATACTACACCAGAACATTTTATAGTGGCCCAATGTTCATACATTATTTGGATTAAAATAAAGTGTTATAAGTTCATAATCTTAAGACCTATAGCAACTTACAAACCCAAACAGTGATAAGAGCATCCTTAGCATTTGTGAAACTCCAACCTTTACTCATTGGCAGCAGGGAAATACACTGTATGTTATTGTATACAGCAAATAAAGTAAGTGAAGACATGACTGCTTGTTTTTTTTCAGAGCAGGCAACAGAAAGTGATACAGTAGGTATTACCGTCAGGAGATTTATTATCAGTCACTGGAAATCCTGATGCAGTTTGCAGAAGACATGAGTGAAAACACTACGTGCTTTTTGTAAAAATGACAAGAGTTTTAGCCAGCTAGCCAGGTTCTTTCAAATACCCAAATCACCTTAGAGACTCTGTTTATCAACCTAACCTTCCTGCAGTTCAGCTTAGCCACTGAACCTTCCCAAGGGGAAAAAAACTTCAAAACGTTTAAAGAGACACACATGGCTTACTAAGTACATGCAGCAGAACAGAAAGAAGGGCCAAGAAAGAGGTGGTTCACTGCCTGGTCTGACATCATTCAATGGCTCCTGCCACTGCCTTGCAAAAGTCTAAAGAGAATAGGGAGTTTTTTCCCCTTAATTCTCTCTGATTTTCCCTATATTCTCTTTGTCTATTTTATACTTGTTACAAGCATAAGAGAGCCCAGGTGGCTATTATATATCCACTTAAGGAGCTCAGCAGCAGAATTTCAACAATTAGAGCGTCATATTAAATTTACAGAAATCATTTACAGCAGAAAACAGACACTACTTATCTCTCTCTTTTATTTTTTATTTTTTTATTATTATTATTATTTCCTTACACTTTGATTCTCTTTTCCCACACCCAGGCTTTATGCCAGCCCCTTTTAATGCACCACCACTCGGCCTCCTCCAGGGCAGAACTCTTCCCCAAGGGGGAAAGGGTAAGCAGTGGATGCCAGTAGCTCATCAGCAGCTGAGCCCTGTCCGTGGGGTGGAATGTGTTTTAATACAGTTCTGTGTTACAATTTAAAATATATGCCCATTCTTTCCCACCTTCAAGAAGTACTACTTTAAATCTATTCAAAAAGCAGTCAGCAATCATCAGTGGCTTCTTGGGGTTGAGAGGGCATACTGGGAAATACCAGGCATCCCTTTTTAACTCCCCTCTGCCTGTGGTTTGGGTGGAGCAAGGTGTTGCAGAGGTACAACATACCTCTGATCAGTTCTGTAACCTGTAAAACTCACTTGTTTCCCATCGTTCTGCGTATCAGGAATTGCAGTTCATGAGAACAGGCTAAATTCTGCCTGCCACAGTACTGCTATAAATTCAAAGTTATGTTGTTTGCTTCAGTAAGTTTATTTGCTCTTTGTCCTTGTGAAACAATGTAAACTACTGTGTTGTGTATCTGCTGTAAGCACGAGAATGGACTTGTTGCCGTAGTTAGGAATGTTCTCTGTTGCAGCCTTACATGCATTTTAATCCTGGAAGAAACAGAATGTTGGTTTTTCCCTCCCTATATTTAGCAAAGTGGGATTTAATGAAACACAGGACTGGGTATTTTGTAAAGTACATGCACATTCAGCTCTTTTTTCTTGGTTAGAGACATGCCATTGGCATGGAAAAGGCCCAAGTAATTGCTTTTGGAAGAGCGTAGTCTTCAGCAAGAACAGAACAAACTTTCTCCTCACTTGTCTTTGTTTTGTATTACTGAAAGTTTGAAGGCTCATTACATGTCTCACCAGAGCCAAAGCTGGTCCCTGTTAGTTGCTCTGCACGGATTAAGTGGTTAACAATGTTTTGAGAATGTTGGGCTAGATAGTTTGTGGGAACACCATCTGTTTCCTTTAAGACGTAAACAAGGAAAATTGCTGGTTTGTAATGCAGGATTATTTTTTTATACTTGGATGACCACAGGCATTCTTAAAACAGAAGAGGTAAAAGGAAAAATAATCCTTGTGAGGTATGAAGTGCAATGACAATTGTTAGAAAATAAATTTTTGAGTGCCAGATGGGGCTGCTATCCCTGTTCTAAAGTGGGTAATGTGGAACTTTTCCTCTGCAGTCATCTCCTTCCTTCTGAATTCATCTTCAGAAGTACACATGTACCATCAAAAATAAAACCATAAGAAATTGCTCAACAATGCATTGGAAGGGCTATGGGTAAATATCCCAAATCAAGAGTTACTTCTGACTGGGTTTGGTATCTTTCACATTTCACCTGCTCAGCTACCCTTCTCTTCCTCATACAGAAGAAGCAGTGCAAGCCCGTGTCCTGATGTCCCATGTGAGGTCATGGAAGTTAACAAATGCCCCACATTTGATCTTTGTCAAGTAGTGTGGGCATTCTTTTAATTACTGTTACAAAATGTTTACTCAAGATAAGCTTTGGTGATGAGCTGCTTCTGTTCTGAATTGACCAGGAATAAGTGTGTTTAGCTTAATGAAAAGCATTGGAAGGAAAGAGTTGAGGTACAACAGGAAACATTCTTGTACTCAGTGCAGATTATCATCTGCAGGAGATTTTGCTGTGAAATTGCTCATGACATGTTGTTACTGGATAATAATCCTCTACACAGGAAAATATACCCAAGTCACTGGGAGAAAAAAGCTGTCTTTCATGTTACCAGCAAATCCTGGTTGTTGCTGGGTTTTGTAAAGTCATATTTTCTGCCTTTCCTATAACTTTTTCAAAAGCCTAAAGAGGAGCAGACATAAAAGCATCTGATACATTTTTATTTGGAAAATAAATGCCACCAGGAGTAGGGTGCACTGCTGAACACAGCCCTGCAGACAGCTCAGGTCTTCTGTCCATGGTTGCAAGTAGACTTTACTCATGAATACCCAGAATCAAGCATTTTATGCTTTAACCTCTCACTTTCTTTGACAACAGCTAGACACACCCAGAACATGTTTTTGTTTCAGCCAAATAAAGGAGTGATCCTGCTTGACCACTGCTTCAGGTTTGGGAAAGAGCAAAAGTGTCTGGATGATGTAAAAAGTCCTGGAGTGCTGAGCGAAACTGGTTTCCTTCATGTGGTCCATCTAGCTTTAGTGTAGCTTTTTTTGGTTATATCATAGCACAGTAAATAAAACTGGCAGCCTTGTTGTACAGTAAATCTTTCATGTGGCTTCTGGTATGTCAGGATTTTTTGAAAAGTGGGAAAGGCCTCAAAAGATGAGGTGCAAGAGTAACTGCAGCTGCATAAAACTCCTGTAAGCAGAGCGAGGGAGAATTTCTCTGCAAGTACTGGGTGTGAGCAAGCTTATTCCATGCATGTTCCAGGCTCCATGGTGCAAGGATATCATCTGTTTTGTGACCAGGGCTTCTTTTTACAAAAGCAAAATACCATGTTTACCTGTAAGAAGAACAAATGGTTTTACCTGTGTATGCTTAGGGACGTGGGTTAGAGGTGGACTTGACATTGCTGGGTTTATGGTTAGACTCAGTGATCCTGAAGGTCTTTTCCAGCCTTCTGTGATTCTACACCTTACTACCTTTGCTGCTTGGATCAACTCCCTTTTTTATATTAGAGGCCTGTGAGTTTGTTCATGGAGATCAATTCTCTGAGCAAGAAGACAGTGGTGGTGTCTTTTATCACAGAATCACAGAATGAACTAGGTTGGAAAAGACTTTTGAGATCATCAACTCCAACCTGTGACCTAACACCTCCCCATCAGTTAAACCATGGCACTGAGTGCCACATCCAGTCTTTTTTAAAAAAATTCCAGGAGCAGTGGCTCCATCACCTCCCCAGGCAGATGATTCCAGTGCCCAATCACTCTTTCAGTGAAGCATTTTTTCCTAATGTCCACTTCCTCTGGCACAGGTTAAGACTGTGTCCTCTTGTTCTGTCAGTCATTGCCTGGGAGAAGAGATCAATCCCCACCTGGCTACAACCACCTTTTGGGGAGCTGTAGAGAGTGATAAGGTCTCCCCTGAGCCTCCTTTTATCCTGAAGGAGTTCAGTCATTCAGTTTCTGGTGTAGAACGAAGCTGAGCAGGGGGATATAAAAATTTCACACTGGGCAGCCAGTATCTGTCTTTTTTGGAGCCTGACACATCCTGAGTCCTGCATTGTCCATCTAGGCAACAAGCAGCAGGTGAAGCAGAGCCAAACTGCAGCAGTACACCATTCCTCCTGTTTCCAGCGCTGCGTGGGGTCTCTGGCTGCCTGCCATGAACACTCTCTTGTTTCTTTTCTCTGAGATGGTCAAGCAATTTCCCAGCATATTAGCAAACAGACTAATGCCACCACAGTGTTCACAGCAGCAGAAGGGCTGGTGGAGATGGGCTACCCAGGAAACAGCCCTTTGTTTTTACTGTACATTGTCAGTTCTCCCAGAGGATCACTTTAACACACCAAATGACTCATTGAAGCAATTCCATGGTTGTAATTTTGGAGCCCTTGGAAGGAACCTCTGAGTAAACATGGCTTAAAACCAAATCCTTCTGTTCTTGACTTGGGTAGAAAGCAATTGACTGGCAGTACACAGCTGGGGGGGAAAAAAGAAGGCAAAATATATATGGCAAACTATTCTAGTCTGATCACTAGCCCTCACTGGGAGAAAAAGCATGAAGAAGTGATGTTGATACAACTTAGAATTTTCTCTAGCAAACAGAATAATCGCAGTATTACATGAGAGTGTCCTGGGAGGGAATACTGTCTGGAGTAAACCATTATGGGAAGCTTCTAGTAACCTCCGAAAGAACTTTCTTAAAAGTTTTTCCCATAGATACCTTTTACAGTGCAGTAGGTAACTCTGTGGGACAGGAATAGCCTGCCATAAATGTAATTTTTTTAGATAATTTTTAAAAAAGCCTCCTGTGTTTGTAAGCCCTATTAGCCACAGGCCCAGTTGAGCAGGAGATCTCTCACACACAGCACTCTGGAGTCTTATCACTTCCAGTTGCTGTCTTCTGATGCTAGTTCAAGGAAAAGCACTGGCAAACACCATGGTCTTTCCCTGCCAGGCAGGTGTGACTGTTCCTCCTCTCCCCAAGGCCCACGCAGTCAGGACAGGGGCTGCTCCTGCCTTGGGCTGCTCGCTGGATCAGACCTGTACTTGTGCTGGCAAGGCACCCACCTGAGGGGGGATCCAGTCATTGATGCAAGGTGCAGGGACAGACTACACAGCCAAATCTGGGTGGCAAGTGAAAAGAAGGAAAGCCTGTGTTGTTAACACAGCAGAGACGAGGTAGGGGGTTAGCATGAGGGACTTCCCCTCATGCTAACCCCCTCAGTCAAGAAAAACTTGCTGTGAAATCTGGCCAGGATGCAAGGATTCCTTACAGCAAAAACTGCCACGGGATCCTTGCTGAGCATTCGAGTAAAAATGCTATTGGTATGTCTTGCATACATTTCTAAGCAGAGTTAGGTAGCTCTGGTATAAAATTTTCCCCAGCTGAGTACAAAGCCACATCTTATACAACCCTATGTAATTTGCCATTTTGTGCCTTCGGGTTACAGTATTTATATTTCTTCCTTAGAGCTAAATAGCACCAGCAGAGGTTAAGATGTCAGCATTTCCACTACAAACCCAGTTCTCTTTTGGGGTTAGGTAGCATTTCTTTTATACCACACTGTACTGAAATTCTGCTGTCCAAGACTTAAGGCATTTATTTTTTCACCAGATTTTATTTGTAGTCATTAAGGCAGTTAATGGTTTACAAAATGTCAAAAAATGTAAATTCTAAGCTTTCTTTTTTTTTCAGAGGGTGTTATTGCATTATATGCTTCAAGAAAGGCTTGACATTTTCCATCTCTTAGCCACTAACATGGAAAAACCAAGCAGAGACAGCAAAATTGAATGTCCTGCTTTGAAAGGTTTAAGCGTGGTGTTCCTATGTAAAGAGTTTTCAAAGCCACAATTCACACTCAGTTCTCTAGGATGTTGTGCTGTGGAATACCATAACACACAGAGTCCTGCTGGAGGTGGTGGGAAATACCTCTACAAGCAAAGGCATAGACTCCAAGAGCCGAAACATAGTATTTTCAGCCTTTGACAATGAGTGGGGACACTCATACCCAGTAGGATCAGTGTACACAGCCCTGATCTTGGCAAGTGGGTGGTGCAACCATCGCCTCGTGTGGTCTGTGCTAATGGCAGGTCAATGGGAAGAAAGGACTGAGCTCTCAGACTTGCACAGAATCTGTGCTGGACAAACAGAAGACAGTCATGTCAGGGCTGGTCCAGTAAGGAAAAAATGGTTTATTTGTAGCTACTAACACTGATTTTAGGGTGTTCAGCTTTCAGAAGGGTATGCAGACTGGTGTTACTAACATTGCCAATGAAGCATGAATGTTAACAGGACTGGATTGTTTATACCTTGTGCAGTTACAGAGGGAACATGCCAAGATCCTCAGAGACTTAACATTTCCTCTTTTTCCTTTACCCACAGGTAATAACACCAGTCAGGTCAGGACAAGGTTATGTTTATGAATTCCCTTGCAAACACCAGAAGGATGCCTATGATATCCCCCCCGTTCGCCCTCTCCAAGGGGTAGGTACCAATAAAAGTGCCAGCAGGGCTAACAGAGCACAAAAGGTGATGAATTTCTACCAGACTTTTATGAGCAAGGCAAGTTCTCTCATTTCAGAGGGAAAATATGTTTTAATTAGGTGCCGTGGCTTATTCACAGATCACAGACGTATTTCAAAGTTTTATTTGATGTTGACTAAGATTTGGCAGCACACCAAACGCAAAAGTCCCATTTGTTCTCTCTGTTTTGATCAAAGAGTATATCTAAACAGAATAATCTTGCTGCCTGGGAACATTTTTTCCCCCCTGTACTTTGTTGTTGCATGGTTGACAGTAATTCACTCAGTAAGGGTAAAATTATTGCCTAGATGAACAGCTGCTATGCAGGGAGTTGTTTTCACCACCTATTGACTGCACCATGTCACTGAGCTTGGAATATGTATTTGTTCTGGGGAGCACCCTTAGCAGTCAGTCCCCAGGACCACAGACTGTGTAGAGTGGATGCTGGCAGGACCTGGAGCTCAACCACCCTGGATGGAAGGCTGTGATCAGTAATCATCACATGTGCTCCCCTGTTCACCCCAAGAGGTGTCTGTAATAGACTGACCTGAGTTACCTCTCAGGAGGGAAGTCAGCCATGACTTCATCTCTCCAGCCTCCTGTCCACATCATTGCCCAGAGGAGACCTAGAAAAGTGCATTTCCTCCTAACTGTCCAAAATTCTAGGCAAATCCAAGATGTTGTACCATATGAAAAAAACCTGAAGAGCTCTGGTCATGTTCAAACCTTCTGAGAGGAAACACAGAAACTATGAAAACTCATCTAATAGCAGAGCTTTCCCTGAGGTGACTGTAATCAATTTATTCTTTCTTCAGATATATGACATTCCCCCCACATCGGTTAAGGGGCCTGCACTTCCAGTCACCATGGGAGAAGCAAAAGCTTTAGGAGTGTACGACATACCACCTGCCAAAGGGGTAAGCATTACTCTGTTTCCACAAGATCCTGTATTTTTTGTGTCTGGCCAAAGACATGTTCTAACAAGGGTTCATGTACTATCTTGAAGGAAAAGAAGATTCAGTACTTGAAAAACTTTCTTAGGTTTTTAAACTGTTAAGACTGGTGAATTGAAGCACTGCATCAAAATTAAGGTTATGAACTATTAATTGATAATTAAACAAACATACATTATCTTTGTGGCAGCATGATGCCTTTTTGGATTTTGTTGCTTATGGGAATTTGCATTGAGATGAGTGATAAAAAGTGAGATACTGAAACTGACTCTCAGTCAAACTTAAGATGAGTAGCTGACTCTTGGAAAGTCAGTAGTAGATCTTCCCTCTCAAATGAAAGATGGTAAATATTTTGCTATTCTAGTCAAAGAATATGTTTTCATGTTTTGTTTTCTGTGATTCAGGTCTATGCTGCACCTCCATCTGCATGCCAAGATGATACAGCCCTGAGGGAAAACTTGCAGGATTTTTCATCTCCAGTGGGCCACAATGTGAGACCTGAAGGAGTATATGATATTCCTCCTCCCATCACCAAAGCAACCGGAAAAGAACTTAATCGATTTTCTCCTGAGAACCTATTACTGCCAGGTGGAATGCCGCAGGCACAGAGTGTTTATGACATCCCTACGAACCATCAAAACCATTTTCTTGGACAGCAGATTGCACCTGAAAAAGATGTATATGATACCCCGAGGGGAACTGCACTCCCAGGACAGCTGACGGGTGAAAGTCCCATCGCAGAAGGAAGAGAAGGTGTCTATGATGTGCCACCACCAGTCCTCCAAGACAATAAAGGCTTACAGGACGTGACTGATGGGATGAATAGGTTGTCTTTCTCCAGCACAGGAAGCACGAGGAGTAACATGTCCACATCGTCAACGACATCAAAAGACTCTTCTCATTCAGCATCAACTGCTCAGGACAAAAGACTAATCCTTGATCCAGACACCGCTATAGAGAGGCTTTATCGCCTCCAGCAGATGGTGGAGGCAGCTGTCAATCACCTCACAGCCTTCATTACGGCAGACTGGCGGTCCTATGGATACATGGAGAAACACATCAATGAAATTCACGCTGCTGTGGATAAGGTAGAGCAGTCGCTGTTGGAGTACCTCCAGTTTGCCAAAGGATCGGCAGCCAATGCTTCCTGCCTGTCTGAGTTCAGCCTCCTCAACAAAATGAGGAGGGAGGTGCAAAGGCTGGAGGACTCTCACCAGATCCTTACC
This sequence comes from Parus major, assembly GCF_001522545.3. Taxonomy (NCBI): domain Eukaryota; kingdom Metazoa; phylum Chordata; class Aves; order Passeriformes; family Paridae; genus Parus; species Parus major. Next base: position 63,563,683 of record NC_031769.1, read on the forward strand.
CAAACCAGTCATGACTTGAACAGCTACAGCTGGTCTTTGAATGTCCTAGCTGTCAACAGAGTGCAGAGCAAGTGCGACGACCTGGATCGGTTCGTTATGGTGGCAAGGACGGTCCCGGACGATGCCAAGCAGCTGACCACCACCATCAGTGTCAACGCAGAGCTGCTCTTCAAGCAGGTGCTGGGCAGCTCCCATTTCAAAAACATACCAGAGAATATAATGAACACCCCTGAGTGTGTGTATGACAGTCCTCAGATGCAGCGTCCTGGAGATAAAGCACAGAACCACTGCAGCTCCCTTGCCCCGCTCCTGAGTAAAGTCCAGCACCCTTACAACGCCACCAGTGAAGGCCCAGAAAAGAGCTGGATGGATGACTACGATTACGTTCACCTGCAGGTAGGTAAACACAACACCTTCTTCTGCACAAGGCCATGGAGGAATTGTCTGTGGTTTTTGTTGTGGGAAAGCAGCAATCGATTGCCATGCTAATGCATATTCAAGAGTAATTTCACCAGAGTTATTACCTCCTGTCAAATAGAACTGTTGGATTTCTCATAGTGATAGCCCTTTGCTCTGCCACACTATCCTTTCATTTTCTGTACTCTTGGTGTGAGTGACCACAGAGTGGTCTCTGTGAAAAAGCCAATACAAAGTGGCCTCTTTCCTGACCTGTGAGCTGCCATTTAGCTCAGGAGCAGTTTCGATTTAACACAGTCTCTTATGTTATGCAAAACAGGGGAAAGAAGAGTTTGAAAGGCAACAGAAGGAGCTTCTGGAGAAAGAAAATATCATCAAGCAAAGCAAAATGGAGCTAGAGCACCATCAGGTATGTTCCTCCAGGTGTATAATTGCCCTGAAAGGCAGCATTCCTCACACATAAGGAGCACTGGTCAAGCAGAACAGAAGGGACCTTTCCCTTAGCAGTGTGAAAAGGATACAGATTATAAAAAGCAAAGAGTTTAAAAACTCTGGAAGTTCACCATGGAAGAGAAACAAGTGTCTGTGATGTCTCACAGCACATCAGTCACAAAGCCAGCTTGAGAACTTGGCTTTCCTGACCTGCCATCCAGGGCCTTAATCACTGGATCATACTGAATACATGTGCCACCTTCACTGCTCCTCAGTGAACATCAATACCATCAGCTTAAATATTGTGCTGAACATCACTTTTAGTGCTAAAAAAAGGTTCACAAGATCAAGGGCTGCCACTTTTCCCTCATACTAGTTCTTCAATGTGTTGTTGCCATATCGTATGGCATAAAATCGTACAAGCAGTGAGGAGGTGAGATTTAAAGGGTTTTCATCTCAAAATCCCACAGAGATGACAGCTTTTTAAAGATTGTGTAGGAGTCATTGCCCCTTGGATCCATCTCTCTCACTTGTGATTTCAGAATACTCCAAATGAGCAACAGCCTAAATTAAGGAGTTTGGGCTTTTGGGTTTTTTTAATGCAAATGAAGTATTTTAGATGTTTCTCTCTTCTGAACTCTGCATGTTTGGATTTACAGTAATCAAAACACTTGATCCTAGAAAACATACTGTTACTTTTTACTTAGCACAAGGTCAATGTAGGATACCCAGGGGTGTCCCGAGGCACAAAGTGAGATCGTAATACATAACAACATCTTACAAGAATACTTGCTGATGGGAGCTTTTGTTTTTTCCTTTCAGATCAATCAGTTCCAACGTCTGGAGCAAGAGATCACAAAGCCAGTAGAGAACGACATCTCCAAATGGAAGCCTCCGCAAGCCCTCCAGACCTCCCATGACAGCCGCCTGCTTTTGTTCTACTCCGACCAGTGCGAGACTCACTTCAACTCCCTCCTAAATGCCATCGATGCCTTTTTCAGTTGTGTCAACTCCTCTCAGCCCCCCCGGATCTTCGTGGCACACAGCAAATTCATCATTCTGAGCGCTCACAAACTCGTGTTCATCGGGGACACGCTCGCGAGGCAAATGACGACTCAGGACATGTGCAACAGAGTGATGAACTCCAGCAACCAGCTGTGTGAACTGCTCAAGAGCGTTGTTCTGGCCACCAAGGCAGCTGCCTTGAGTTACCCCAACACAGCATCCCTGCAGAAGATGGTGGACCGAGTAACAGAGCTCTCTCATCACGCACAGTTGTTCAAACGCTCACTGGTCCAAATGGCATCCTTGTGAAACCCAGCAGAATCCAATCCGTGAGCGGCAAAGCAGAAGAGCAGACAAACTGGAGCTATTTTTATGTAAATGCTATCTTTTTTTAGATATTTTTTATTAAATATTTTAAATACATTCTCATGCATTAGAGAGTCTAATTAAATCAGGGATCTGGGAATATTGTCTGGTTCTGTATTATGTTTCTTATACACATTTAGATATGTATACACAGCGTATATGTATATGTTGCTACCTTCCCTAAAACATCAATCAAGCACCTTAAAAATTACGTGTCAGGTAAACAGTTGCATATCTTTTGTATATACAGCCTGTTTCCTCAGCATATTTGTTAACTGGATGCTGCACTCTTTTTGTTTCATTCCATCTTGATGCTGGTGCATGGACTTGGTTGTGAAACCTACTTGTAGCAATCCATGAAGCAAGTGTAATGGTTCTCATAGAACTCCATTCCCTTCTTAGAAATTACTTTCTATAGGTTAATTCTGTGAAGATTAACTCCTCCTGATGTTACTTTGTTGTGTAAAACAATTTGGTCACTCTGACCAACATAGATGCACAGCTGCAATGAGCAACATATCAAACAATGCATACAGCATTTGGGACAAAAGCATTTTTAGGCCGTGTAAAAAACAGGACCTTCAAAGGAGGAAGGCAGAATTGTATATATTTAATATCTTTTGGCATTCATATTTTACCAAATAATATTTCTAATAACTGTGCAACATGGGATTTCAAAACCGTGGAAGGATTCCCAGCAATGTAATTTCATACATGTTTACTTTTCTATGTCCTTACATTGGCAATTTAATTTAACAGTCAGGATTGAAAGCCTTATTGTTTATGGATTCAAAGTTATCCTGAGGGCATCCCAGGATCCATTTGGCTTATCTCTGAGGCTGTGGATGAGCAACGTTTCAAAATACCAATCTGTTTCAGAAGGATTAACAAACAAATTGTATTTTGTCTGGAAAGAAAATAGCTTAATTTGAAAGAACAGATATTTAAACATCTCTATAGCATATACACAATTTAATGAAGAAATAGCACTTAATTTTCTAGGACATACTATTGGGAATTAATTTCTTCTGTTGCAATTCTGACTTCCATTCAACTGCTGGGCTTTTTTTCCAGAATTCTGTTGCATAGGTGCTGGTCTTTTCTGCACTACACTGTTGCCAAAAATGATGTCCTGTGAATAGGACTGTTCCAATCAGTAAGTACACACAGTCCCACCTAGTAATTTTCAATGTAGACACTTAAAAATTTTTAGCAGAGTTGTTAGGCTCCTTTAGAAATGTGATGTATGCTGGTCGCTCCAAAACCCACTTCAGCTTATTTGTCACAGTTGCCTTCTGTGAACCCCCCAAAAAATAAGTCACAGAACACCATTTGCCTGTGGTCCCCAGCCTAAAACCTGTGCTTCAAAGTGAGCAGTAGCTCAGGAAAATTCCAGGTGATTCTGGCATTTTTAAAGCAGAAACACTACTGTACCACTTCAGGGTAGCCCCACATTAATGTGCTCGGAGCGTTTGCCAGATTGCTGGTAAGATTGCTCTCACCACATGGTGGTGAGAGCAGTAGCACCTGGAAAAGAGGCACTTCTCTCTTCTGCTTGACTCCTGACTTTCCTATTTTTTAGCTGAGCATGTGCCTTATTGAAATGGGATTTGTTGTCTTGGGTAACAGAACCATTTCAGCAGTGTATGAAACCCTGCAGCCTTAATGCATTGTCTTAGAGTGAGGACTGCTCTTCACTACCATAATGTTCCAGAGTGCAGAACATTCCTAGAAGCTCAGTGGAAGCCAGCACAACCCCAGTTGGCTCAGGATGGGCTCCAAGGCTTGGCCTGGTGTAACATCCTGAAAGGGCAGTTGTGATTTTTTAACCTATAACCAGTTGCCAAAAAAGCAATATGTGTGAACCTGTTTTGTACTATTGTTATTTGGGATTCTTTTGGATTTCCTTGTCCATTTTTTTTCACTGTATATTCTTAGAAAGTGAAAATGTGTTTTTAAGTGTAGTGATTATGTTGATAGTTTGTGCTTTCCAAAGGAGAACCTTTATTGCAACCCTGTATTACATTTTGTTATCTTGTAGAGAGTCATTTTTAAATGATTAAAATTACTAGCTTTTTTTATATAAAAAAGGCAGTTTGGTCTTATTTTTTCTTGTGTTCAGAGTCTTCTAAGCATATTAAAAGGAAATACTGCTGCTTGGTAATACAACCAAAGCCATTCTAAAATGAATATTCCAAAATCATTTTCTGTCTTTTCACTGGTCTGTGCTTGCAGTGTGAAATGAGAACTTGGGGGTTTAAGAGGGAGGGCCAGTTTCTCTGCCTGTCTAGAAGCAGCAAGTGAAGCATTTTTACAACTCAGCTACACAAGCTATGGAGTCCAAAATACAACTGTCAGGGCCTACAATACATTGAGCCACAATCCTGCTCCATTCCTTGTGTATATTCCTGCTCCATAAACCGCATCCCGAACCACCTCATCCCAGCACCGACAGTGGTCCTTCACGTGAGTGGGGCACTTCCTCTCAACACAATCCCACAGTCAGGTGGGGATGCAGGACACAGCTGTGCTTTCCACCCATTTGGGCCTGCTCCCCCTCTCCAGCACTTAACTGGTGAAGCCATTATCCACGCAGGAACTAGAAAAGCAACTTTGCTCAGTGCTGGCACCTTTCTCCCCACACCCAGTGATAAGAGCATCCCTCTTCTACTGCATGCCAGGTTGAGCACTGTGTGGGTGTGAGTTCCATCTGAAACAACCCCATGGCTCTAAGGATGGCAAAGTTTTCCCAAAAGTTATTTTCACATTGCACTGCTACCAAGGCACTCACTGCCCAACCTCCTGTCAAACACCCAGGGGTGCAAAGAGGAGAGAGAAAGCCCAGGGCTGGCTGTCCTTGCACCAGATTTTGGCTGCTAATGAAAGACATCTCTGCTAGGAAGCATTAGAGCAATGAAAACCTTGAGAGAAAAGTGCTTGGTTTGGCTCACCACATCCTTGCAAGAGGGCAGCTGGGGATGCAGGGATGTTTCCACAGAGTGCTCCATTTTGTTCCCCTGCTAAATGTAAAAAGGTCAGCTAACAACAAAGAAGGGACAGGACAAACAAAATCGTTTAGAATAGAAACCGGAGCCTCTTTGCTCCCCTCCCTCGAGCCACAATGTCCCCATGCAGTTTTCACTGTTGTTGTTTGGCAGCTAAATTGATGGCCAGTGTGAAATGACTCTCATGGCCAGTGTGGAAGAAGTCTGCCTCACGCTAGTGGCAAATGCAGAACACACATGGCTCTTTACTCCATACATGAAGGAATTACTGTTTCATGTTTATTAGAAAAATGCTTCCTTCCTCTTCCAGGATGATGAGCAAGGGAGAAAAAAACAGGCAAAAGCCATCCTTGAAATGGGCAGGTTTTAGAGGAGTTACCAGTTCACCATAATATGACATAGGACATAACTCATACTGCACAACTCCCTGCTGCTACCTCTGCCGCTCCTGGCAAGCCAGGGCTGTGCAGCTCCTGCCTTTTCCACGGCGATGCACTGCTGCAGCCTCGGCAGAGCCACTGCCTGCTGCTCCAGCACAGGCAATGTGGGTGAAGGACACCCACTTTCCCTCACCATCACCTGATGCCAGAAGTACACCCCAGCATCGTCACATCCCCCATAACTTCTAGGTCCTGGAGCTTTTGGCACTCTCTGACACAAACATCTGGGCTGCATTTCAGAAGTGCCCCTCCCACAGCTGTCACCAGCTCTTCAGAGTGTTGTCACACCAGTGACACCTTCCCTCTGCCTACAAGCCAAGCATCTGTAGGTTTTCAGATCCAAATTCAGCTTCTCCTTATTGAACCTCCACTTCCAGGCTGTCTTCTCTATGTTAACATGCCTCAATCTCAACCTAAAGGCTTTAGAAGCTTGGGATTTTCTCCAAAGGTAGTTTGTTGAAGTCAGAGGCACAGAGAGTGTGCCCTTATCTCTGATACCTGGCTCTGACATCCAAGAAAGCACTGAATTTCATATAACATCCTGAAAACAACTGTTAAAGTTAAATAGAAAAGTTAATAGACTGTTAGTGTAAGTGTGTAAATTAGAAAGTTTTCTTAAGTCACTGGGTGAAAAAGTTTGTTAAAGTTTGGAGTTTAAACTAGTTTAGAGAACAGAAGACAAGACAGAGGATTTAGGGTCTCTTGTCCTTCTTTCTTCTTCATCTTCTTCTTCTAGAGGTTTTTGGGTAGTAGTAGGTGACTGGATAGAAGATGCCACAGTGCAGCACACAGGTGTTGGGTCATTGAGTCACTAAGAAAAATAATTTACTTGTCATCTGTTAATTGGGTAAATAGACATATAAAAGACCTTGTAGAAGATCTTTGTTAGCCATTTTGTGCCTTTCTATCTTAGTGCACATAGCTCCTTGTACCTTGTATACATGTAATGCAGATGAGAGAAGAATAAACAACCAAGTCCAAACAAGAGAAAAAACTGCCTCTCTCTCATCAGTCTCAGTCCAAGGGGAAAAATAATCCAACCACGAATGTCCAGATCAAGACAGTAGTTCTTAACCTTCCCTTGCCATTTATCCTCTCATGATGTCCACAGCTTTAGTCAACATTTAGACAGAAACATTTCCAGGGCAAAGCCAGGGTCATGCCAGTCACAGAAGACAACTCAAAGCATTCCTCCCTACTCCAAAATATGCCTGTTCATTCATTTCAACTTAGCCTGTTACACTGGCTGTTTCAAAAGCTGCATATGTGTATCTTTCTTAAGTCAGTGGAGCCCTTTTTCTGCTAGAAGGTTTTCCTGTCCCAGAGATAGACTGTCTAGGTAATGTAGATTTGGGGTCTTTTAAAAATAATTATTTGTTGTTACTTCCACCCAAATTCCGCCTATGGCAGCAACTTTTTCTGTCTAAGAGCCTAGATACAGCTGTGTGGCTTTTCAACATCCCAGCAAAGATACAGTTGCATCTAGTGCTGCAAAGTCCTTCTCAGAAATTCTGACTTGAAGAGGTCTTGAGAGTATCTGCATAAAGAGAACAGCAGCAGGAAAAATATCTAATCCAGCCCTCTTATAAACTTGTTGACTTCACAGAGTGCAGGAATGATGATTGACTTCTGTGAGGTTGCATGAGGGGTAGCACAGACTCTCAGTAACTTCTACTACTTCATTTTTCCTCTGATGTACTGCCTAGAGGCAATTTTAGTTTGATTTAATTAGAGCTAAATTTGGAGTGGAGTTCACATCATGAGCAAGGCCTGACCATGCCAGCTGTTGGATTCATTTAGGAAACCCAAGTACATCACTCTCTATTCAAAACTCAAATATTTAGCCTTCAGTGCCAGTGTGTTATGCAGGGTATGAAACAGGCAGTCAGCTGCCTGGCCTTGGAAGAAACACCTCCCCAGGGCATTCATTTGATCTCCTGGGAAGCTGCTGGGTTCAGATCAGGGTGCTCTTCATCCCCCCACTTCCCAGGTCAGTGGCTAGGACCACTAGGGATGGCTTCCCAGAGCAAAGGACCGACAAGGATTGGTTTCAGATCAAAGTTTCAGGGCATAGTCTGGGCATGCACAATGCCAGCTGCTGTAGAGGCCTCCTCTTCAGCCCTCAGAGCAGAAGAAAATCAGTAGTTGCCCATCCAATAGGCAAAAGCTCTTTGTGCCTCCTGATAAACTCTTGTCTCTGCAGAAACAGTCTTTGCTCTCAGATGTGGGCTGCTGAACAGAAGCTGCAATGCTCAGAGTGAGAGGCAGGAATGAGCAGATCACTTTCCCATCTCTCCTGGGGTTTGACTTGCAATAGTAACCTCCTCACAGCAGTTTATGCTGCAGTTCTGTATTTTCGGCAGACAGCATCAGGCTTGGCTCAAACCACAATCGAGCTGCAGTTTGCTTTCTTCTTTCTACATCTCTCTGGGTTTAACATCTGGTCCCACAAGAAAAGTCCACCAAGTCAATGCTCCTCACAGGAATTCACTTTGTTGCTATTGGCCTCTCCATCTCCATGAGTGCTCCCAGTCCCTGCCGAGGGCGAAGCCCAGAGCCTGGGAAACAGGTGCCTAAGGAGCACTGCTGCAGCTGCAATGGGCCCGGCATCCACACCACCGCCCTGACAGGGGACTCTTTATCTCTGCTGAACACCAAGGGAAAGGATAGCTCCTTCTGTACCTGCAGCAATTCGATGCACCAGGATGACTGTGGTAAAACAGGAGCTGGGAGCACAAAGTCTCAGGTCTCCAGAAGATCCATGAAGCTCAGTTCATCTGCTCATCAGCTCATCTGCCTCGGCTTTGCAGCAGGAACAGCAGCAGCTGCCGCCCCTGCCCGCAGTGGGCTCCCAGAGGGTTACACATTCCATAAGGCCAGGCAGAAATCACAGCTCCCTGGTTCTGTGCAGGCTCGTGCCCACGGAGTATTGGCTCCTGTCAGCCAAGGGAGGGATGTAAAAATCCTGCTGCTTGGTGGGGGGAGTTGTCCTCTGAGATCAGGACGACACTTTTCTCCTTACATGTAATTTCCCTTAATTACAGAAAGAGTGATCAGGGCCCTTCCCTTGATGTGAAGCTGCAGGAAACCAGATTCAAGAGGCCCTTCACAGCTTCCTACTTAGCCAGCTTTACCTTGCTCAACACTGCAGCCAGGGCTGCCCAAACCATTGCCAACCAGGAAAGCACAATAACAATGTCCCAGAAGTATCTGGTATTTATATGAAGGCAGACTTAACCATGGTTAAATGAAGGTTACACTGAAAAATCTGGAGGAAAGCAGAAAAATCTGGAGGAAAGCAGAGGACAAGAAAAGAAAAAGAAAAAAACCTGCTCCAGCTTTAAATTTTCTTACAGAAAGGAATCAAAGTAAATCTTACATTTTTTTTGTGCAGTTAGAGGACCCCAGAGCATTTTGCTGTGCAGTGATTCAAGTCCTCCTTTATTCCCAGTCAAGCTCAAAGGGAAAAAGCCACAAGGGTGAGTAGCCATGAACATGAAAAAGAAAAAATAGACTTTTACTGTTTTTTCACCCTATGCTTTGTTTTTATGAAGGATGTTAGGACCAGCCCACCCAAAAGCCTTTTATCTCAGGAGGTGACGAGCTGGAAACAGGTACCTGTAATTAACTTGCATTCCAGAAGGGGAGAAGTTAACTTAGCTTTTCTTCATGAGGCATTTCAAAGAGAAATTAATTTTTGATGAATGAGCATGTGCATTCTGCAGTGCTTGACCTGCAGTTAGTTTTCAGGCCTTGCTGCTCTAGACACAGCTTTCACTTGTCTGCTCACAGATGTACTAAAGGAATAAGCACAACTGCCCGGCAGGAAACCTGTATCACTTTCATGGGAATTGCTACACTGACCAAATGGGTATTGCTAGAGTAGAACTACAGTGCACAGGACACCCCATTGCACCCTGAAACAGCAGCAGGTGGAGCTGCCTTTGCTCCTGAGAAGGTGGAAACCCACAGATCCCTCAAATGCAGGCATTACACAGAACCACTGGTTCCATCCAAGAAGCAGAGCTGCCCAAGACACCAAGATATACAAATAAGAAAACTTCTTCCTCATTCCCTCTTTTTCTCTCCTTGGGGGTGGTGATGTTCAGAAATGCCTCAATTTGGATTAGCCTGTATCTACTCTCAGTGTGGGACACCTCAGATGCAATTCATCCTCCCTGCCTATCTAAAGACATTTGCATGTGAAATATCATCAGAGCCCCCTTTAAGCTGATTAGAGTCCAATCTATATGATTAAATCTACTTTAGGATGAGATGTATCCTCAAAGGGATTGATTGCATCTTCTTACATCTTCAAGGGCAGCCGAGACAAGCAGCTCACATGCAAATGACCACATCACAAACTCCTAAATTTTGAGGATGATGAGTACTGCCTGGAGATCCACCTCCTGAAGCTTGGTGGGGCCACATGCACAGCTCTTGAACACTAAAACACTGTACAAACTCATGGACTCCCCCCAGCCCACCAAGTCTGAAGCTGGTATTGGTACCATCAAAGTACTGGTCCCAAGGGCTCAGTAAGTTAGGCCACTCTTGGAACCTGAGCCAGAAAATGTCACAACCCACATCCAGGCTGAGTATCCCCAGTCCTGCCACCTCCCCCAACAGATGGTTCCAGGCTTTGTAACCAGCCCTGGCGCTAAAGTCCCATCAACTAAATCATGCTCTGTGCCAGATGGGGGAGAAGCTGGACATGCAGATAACTCACACCTCCATGTCTCCACTCTCCAGTAGTTTTCCTACCAGCTCTGCACTTGTAGCAGTGCAAAGTCCAGGTGGTTACAGAGCTCCTTGCATAGGAGCTCCCAGCCAGAAGGATTCCTGTGTTAGGTTGCTCTTCATTGTAGCAGAGCAGAGAAACACAGGAGAAGAGGAAAATGAGGCAGGTTTCCTTAAGACCACAGAGTTGTTTGATAGGTGAGGTTTGAGGTTTAGCTCTCCTCCGTAAGCAATCCGTATATATCTCTGCCTTGCTGGAAAAGTGTAACATGCCATCAGACACTCATTTCCAGGAAGAACACACACCAGATGTCAGGTTAAGTGGCCTTTGACACAGGAAGGGTGGAATCACTGAGAAGCTAAAGGAGAGTCAAATGATAGAACAACTCTTAGTTTTGAAGTGTTGGTTTCAAAATCATTTTCTGACAAAGTGAATTTGCTTTCTTTTTCTAGATAGAAATGTTTTGTGTAAGTATTTTTGCACTTACTCTGACTGCTTCTCCACTTACCAGCACATATGCCTCATCCCATTTTCGTCTGGTTTTCTCCTCATATGGGAATGAGGAGGACACAACTGCAAATAGTAAGTACCTTACATGGTTAGTATGTAGATCCAGCTGAAAGAGATTACATATTTTTGTTTTCCTCTTCACAATATTTGAGAGAAAAAAAAAAACCCTGACTTTCTAAAGAGTTTATTCTCGATGCACTATCTACTAACACAAGTAAAGCCTTGTATCAGCCAAGCACTGCCTATGCTGTGACCTGCAGTGGCAGCACAGGAATAAAGAGTCAGGTATTTAGGCACTGTGCTCATTAGCTGTTAACCAGATAGAGAAGAGTAAAGATACTCCTAACCTACTTCAGCCCCACAAACATTACTGGATAAAACAAAAGCACAGGAAACTGGTATTACCATACAATCCAGAGCCCTGCAGCTGACCAGTTTTCCAGCAAGTGATTCTGCCTCAGGCTTTTCTAGCAAGGGGGGGAAATCCCATAATTCATACATTTCATATGGAGCTATTACAGCTCATCAGCTGCTTATCAGAGGGCCCCTGCTACAGTTAAGTTTTTCTGCTGAAATTCCCATAATAGGCAGACACAGGAGCCTAGAGTGGCATCTCTTCTACAGCAAACCAAAATCTTTGAAGCAACCTATCTGATCCATATAAGTTACTCACAAGTAATATCTTCAGCAGAAAATGCCAACCTCTACTTCCAGGCAAGGCAACAGAGCATAAAATCTCCATGCCCTGTGATCATTGCTCAGTTTCTCATCCTATAAAAGAGCCAATCAAGTAGAAAAGTGAAATTCAGTGTTTCCTACATGAATGCACCCATGGTTTCCCTGGAGAACATTGTGTGACAAGCAGCTAGAAGGCTTTTTAAGCAAGCTCTGTTCCTCCTCAGCAATGCTGCTTGTCCACAGGCTCAATGATGAAGACGCAAGCTTTACATAAACAAAAGCCACAGCTGTGGCTCAATCACCAGCTGATATCTATTTTTAAAGCTCTCTCCACACACACAGCAGTGAGTCCACCAGGCCTGATTTGTCTCTAGCTCATGTATTTTAGGTGAAGAACAAATAATACCTTTTGAGCAAGTAGGAACTCATTGAGTCTTCACAGCTTCCTTACACAGATGAAATCAGCTGCGGGAGGGTGGGACAGCCTCATACCTGCAGGGCATCCCGAGGAGGAAAGGCTGCCATCTCCTCCCATGTGCTGCACTGAGTGCTGGCTTCTTACTGACTGTTCATAGCAGTGAATATGACAGCTGCTTGTGAAACAAAGGAAGGTTTTTCTTCCCTCTCAGTGTTGGATACCTTTTTAGTTGAGGGGATGTCTATGTATTCCATTGGTTTTACTCTCCGGGCATTTCTAGCTATCAGCCTGACAACATTTAAGAAAGGAAGAACTTCCCAGGTGGCTCAGACCATGGAGCACACAGCTCCATATTCTCTTTCTGAAGGGGCAGGTGGGTCTGCTTAGGATACATTTGCAGGCCAACTCTCCCTAGTGCTCACAATCATTGGATATTGGATGTTAGGAATCCCAGCACTGACTAAACCTCTCATTACCCCATGAACTTGGGATTTGCCCATGGAAGTATCCATTAGTTGGTGTCTGCAGGTTCACAATCTTATCTTTATTTTATCTTTGGCAGTAGATTGCAGGCTTTCTTTATCTAAAATGTAAGTGTCAAGTGTTCACCTACATGTGAGGCATCCCACGAAATGTGTTGCTGTAGCCACCACTGAAGTAAGTGCTTAGTGGTCCTAGAAAACACTGCTCCTGTCATGTACCTGTACCTTGAGACAGTGTCCTTAGTCTGTTGTGTCGCTTTCTGAGCGGGAAGAATGCACTGAACCCACTACCCCCACCACAATCCTCTCATCCTAGCACTTCCTTCCTTTCCTTAGGACAGGCTCACCCTGCTGTCCATCATAATTACTTTTGAAGCATCCTCCAGTCCTGGTTAAAGGGTTGATGATGAGCACATCTCCCCTAACATGAACTGAGAGCAAGGGTCTTGGAGAAGGGACAAAATACAGCATCAATGAAGCATTTCCTGGTTTTGTAGATTGATCCTGGCTAGTCAGCCATGGGCTGGACAAGAGAAAGATAGAAGCTCTATCTTTTTCAGCCTTAAGCACCACACATACAAAAGGTTGGTTTCAGCTCTTCCTCCTGCTGGCCACAGGGCAGAGGCTTCCTCCTCCTGTCCAAGCAGGATGGGTGGGTGGCCACAGCTGCAGTGGTCCAGAGCACTGGCAAGCACCTACTTTCAGTGGCATTTGTGCTCCCCATGGAGCTGCCTGCTGCCAGGCAGAGGAGTGGTGTAAGAGCCAGTGCCTCCCTCAACCCTACTTTGGTGTTACAGACAACCCAATTTTTAATCCTAGCATTTGATATCAGTTTTGACTTCCAGTCTCACAAGCACTAGAGATCACTAACACAAGAGCAGCAGCCCTTCAGATCCAAACAGCAGATGAAGACTCCTCAGGCACACACCTGCACAGCTGGAATAAGCCTGAATTTCCCTGGCAAGCTACACAGACTAAAAAAAAAAATAAAAGTTGTTTGTTTATTTGTTTTTAATACCAGCAAATGTCTAAGTGTAAATGCTACATTTGCTAATGCGGACTCACTATAAGTCTTGAGTAATAAATGAGGGACTCAATAAAGGGAAAATAGGTTTCTCCAAAGCCCTGTGCAATAAAGTGCTTCCTCCTCCCTTAACCTAAATACAGTCATCACCAGTGTAACTCAACAAGGCTCCCACCATATCTGTATCCTCTTTGAAAAAAACTAAGTTTTTCAAACAATTTTGGTCTTTAATGCATGGAAGATGTTACACAGGCTCTCTGTCCCCAAACCTAATATTAATATTGTGCTATTAATATTATATTTTATATTAATAGTAGGCTTCTATTGGACTAATACTAATATAAGACTTTGGGAGAAGATTTTAAAGTAAGCTGATCATGAGCCCTTGTTTTACCTGCTCAGTAACTAGCAGGATTTAGACCAGCTTTGATGGGATGGAATGTCATATCACATTTCAACTGTGACAAGCATGAGGATGCACTGTCAAGAACTGGTTTTGAAGAGATCTGGACAGCAGGTAGCTTGCCCTTGCCATCAGACTGGGGAAAACCCCCACAAAACCAAAACTTTTCTTAAGCTGCTGTAAACACTGGTACAGTATGTTTGTAACTCTGAGAAGTGCTGCTGTGGTGTTTTGTAGGCTTCTTTTTTCCTTTTTTTTTTTTTTTTTTTCCTTCAGCACAGTGAGAGTTAAGAAAAGCAGACTTCTCTTGGCATTTTTGAGACCTCCCTTCCTGAAGCAGATAGTTTGAGGTCACTTTCCTTTACAAAGTAAAGCAACGCACCACTGCTCCTAGACACGAAGCTCCATGCATTCCCACAGAATTTTTGGTATGCAATATACAGCCAAACAAGAACTAGGCTCAGTTCCTACAAGCAGCTGCCCTTGTACTTCCCAAACCCACTAAAGAACAGCAGAATTATTATTAATAGAAATAAAAAAATAATAAAATAAGCGCCCCAGCACCCGCAAAGGAGCTCAGCAGCATCGGCCCTGCCAACCGTCCCCAAAGCCTGGCGGCCCGTGCCATCTAGTGGTGACACACGCCCTTCCCACCCAAACTGGATACTAAAACCCTCCAGGATTTTACTCTCTATTTCTTTATTTAGTATTTCAGACCGATTCTGCAGTGTCCGGTTCAGGGATAAGCGTTTTCCACTATCTGTGACATCACTTCAGGGCTCAGGAGAAACGTGAGGACATCCTGGAAGAAGGGAACAAGGAGAAGCAAAATCAGGTCTACTCTCGGTATGTGAATCTTTTGGAAAATGTAAAAGTTAAGGCTGCAGTAAGTGTCACTGCTAATACTTCAGTGCCACAAATGTTAAATGAACCTCGTGATTTTGCCCAGAGAAGCTGGGGATAAGCCGTCCTTGAAAATGTTGGGTTGGATGGTGCTTTGAGCAGCCCCGTCTAGTGGCAGGTGTCCCTGCCCATGTCTGTGAGGGTTGGAACTAGATGATCTTTAGGGTCCCTTCCAGCCCAAAACATTCTGTGATTCTATGATTTTGGAAAATAAAGAGGCTAACAGAAACTCAATAAAAGACCTGAAAAAAAAATACAAAAAAATAGCTACAAAATGAAATACACAGCTCCCTGCCTTGGCATGCCCTCAGTGCTGGCCTGGAGGAAAGATGAAGGTTTCCCCACATGGCTGTAGTACCCATGCTGGTTAGTGTTTGACAATGTGCCCCCAACCCAGTGACACCAGAGGTTGATCAGACTGCTTCTGTTCTTGGAAAACCAAAAATCAAGTTGTGCCAGGATCAGAAGTCACAGCAGAGGTGATGTCACCCAGCCACCAACACGAGAGGGCTTTAAGGGATTATCAACATTGCAGAGATGCTGCAGACTTTGCATGTCCAAGCTAAGCACATCCTCTGCCTATGCCTTGCAGACACCTGCACCCTGCACCAAGCTCAGCCCTCTTGCAACCACCCAGGTCACCAGGCAGCATCTCTTGCTTCTCCTGAGGATGTTCTCAAAGCAGGGTCTTTCCAGAATCTGAGGGGAGCAACTCTTTATATTTATAAAAACCGAGACCAGTCATGTTGGAAACAAGTGGTCTGCAGGAGACAGATTTTGATGCATTCCATGGCCCAGAAATTGCCTAACATTTTTAAACATGTTAAGGGCTAACAGCTGAGCATCTGGCATCAAAAGACTAATTTGCCACAGGAACTGCAATTAACTCAAAATAAACAAGAAGTTCTCACAAAGACAGAAGGTTCCTGATTAAGTCCTTAAATAAGAAAGAGCAGGGTACTGTGCTAGGAAGTTAAAATATTGAGTTTAACAAAAGTTCAGCGTTGACACAGCCCCAGTGGTTCAACTCAGCACACAGTAGTAGCAAAACCTGCTTTAAGCCTGTGTTACTTGTGAACAAACAAATTTGCTGGCAAAAGGCTTTCGACTCCCTATAGATGTTAAAATACTCTAGTGCAGATGAGAAGAAATAGATATGACATGGAACAACGTATTCTCCTTTGCAGTGCTCTTAGGAAGACACAGGTTTCATGCAACTTCTCATTTTGAAACTTCACTGTGACCAGCTCAGAAGGCTGGATTTGTAGTAGTGTGGACAGAAGTCAGCCGCCTGAAATGTTCAGCACACCCAGACCTAGGGAGAAGGATTCAGAGGTATGTACCTCTCAGGCCACAGATCCCACATCTTTTTCTTCCCCTTCTCAGTTCAAGTACACTGCCAGCATTTGGGGAGAGTCACGATGGCAGTACACACAAAACAAGCCAGCAGAGGCAGGTACACCACAAATAGTATGTGTACTATACTTTGACAGTGACTGCAGAGGGGTCACATTATGGTCCTATCCCATCTTTCCCTACATATTAGAATCTCTCAGCTACCAAAGTTAAAGGAACATTTGTGCTATTCATTTCATACTATGGAAACTGAAAAGCCCTGTGAATGGAAACATATGGAAAACAGAGCCCAAGACATACTTGATAGCAGTGTCCCCCTGTGTGAAAATAATTCTTTTGCCTGGAGTCCAACACTGCTACATGTCAGCATTAACCCCAGACCAAATGAGAGCCTTTTCCCAGCCGCTGTGAAGCAGTGCCAAAATGTCTCCTTTCCATACAGCTTTCAGAGATAACACTGTGATTACAAACACCCACGGATGATCAAAACATAAGAGCTTCTGGTCAACAAGAAGAACACAGCAATATTCACGTCTCAAACATTGAACATAAAGCCCAGCATATTCACATATTGCCAACTTCCAATCTGATCACGGATAAAAAATGTCCATGTAAGTATAACCCAAGCAAGATGTTAAAACTGTTTGTATTTTTTGAAGATTGTGTATTTTAATTACAGAGACTCAAGGCCACAGGAGACCCCTGATAGTACACAGGCACCCATAGGGAAGGCTTAGTACCAGTTAAAACAGCTTTTGATGGAACTAACTCGGGGCAAACTTGTCCAACAGCACCTTTATTCACCCCACTGGAACGGACGCCAAAGGGGTTCCTCGGGAACAGCGCCAAAGCAGAAAAGCAAGCACATGTTTCACATGCACCTGACACCAGTTGCCCATCACTGATGGTTCTCACTAATATTAGCCCCCAACACACACCACCACATAAAAATCCAATTTTCTGAGGTGAAAAGACCCAGGTGCTCACGTCACATAACACCAAGACATTTTGCTGCACTCCATTAGCTGCCTTTTTTTGCAAGTGAGTAGAGTAGGACAACAGCGAAACAGTTGCTTTCTCAAGAGATTTAAGATTTTTCTTCAAAATCTTCTTTTAATGTCTGTTTATTAAATAAAATAACCCAGGATACAATGTATGCATTTTACTTAACAGAAGCAGTAAGGGATGAAATATGTTCTCACTTCAGATGTACTCCTGTACATCTTCACTTCCAAAATAAGAACTTCCTACTTCACCAAGACACTTGTTTTAGAAAAACTAGAGTCTACAACCAATCTCAGAAAGATCAAAAAAAGTAGAGTGGGGAGGTGGCTTGATTTCTTTGGGGTTGACTGTTTGTTTTGGGTTTTTTAGTTGCTAAAATGAATATACAACTTTCAAGATACAAGGCAGAAAAAACACCTTTACTAACAACAAACATATACACAAACCTGTCCTTTACAATGAAGTCATATGCAGGTATTACACCAGCTAGAATGTGACTTTTGATAAGTCCTCTTTTGTAGTGTTTCACACTCAAACAAGCAGTCTTATTCTACAGACAAAAGTCCATTTAAAAAAGAAAATCAGAAAATCACTCAAGTCAAATATTCCTATCAAGTTTGGTTACTTTATTTTTCATCTGTGCAGTCAGTTAAAAGAACAGTTAATGACGAAAACAGACAACCACAGAATCTTTAGGTACAGTTCTGTAACACTGAAGAAGGAAATGACCACACTGAACACATTCTTTATGCTGGTCATTTCCAAATGAAACAGTAAGGACATACACAGGTCTAGTTCAGTGTAAAACCTGGTATTAAGCAGCAATGTGATCACAAATTGCAACACTGTCACATACAACACAGGAAATTACTGCTTATTCAAAGTTACACAGCCCCTGCAACAAAGATGATATATTTAAAATATGAACCCAAAATACATTCAAGATAATGGCTGCAACAATAAGGCAATAGTTTTAAAAATAGATCCCACTGAACAAAACAAGACCAACTGTGTCACCTGTTGCTTTCATAAGGTTTCAGACTTGGACGGGCGAATTAAAGTTTAAGTGCTTACCCACCACTAACATTTCAGAAGGACACTGGTAAGAACACCTGAAGACATGAGCGACTGCCAGCAATCACAACCCAGGTCTTATCACAGGTATGCATCCCATACACACAGCTTCGCTCTTACATGTTTGCATGAAGGGCCCTGTACATGAAATCTGTACAAAGATTTCACTACAGTTTCCTTCAAGAAAAATTATGCATTGACAGAAGACATTAGCATTTCAAAAGTCCTCCAAACCACATTATATAATATACCTTTGGCCTGCTACTAGTAAGATCATTAAAGCTACACACTAGGCAGACAGTGTTATTGGCAGATACATCACAACAACTTTAAAAAAAAGTAGCATCAGCTGTTTAAAAAAAAGAGAGAGACTGAAAAGAACTTTGGGGAGTGAAATGTACACCTACAGACAGCATGGAAGGGAGAAAGAAGTTGTTTGGCTAGAGCAGATGAGCTACCCAGAGGTTCCACATCCATCTTATTGCATATTTGATTGGTGTCCGCATTCAAACCCACTCAGATTTCTCCTTCATTATATTGCTCCAGAGTCTTAATTGTTGCACCTTCAGAGCTACCCTGAACTAGCCATGTATATTGCCATAATTTCACATTTCTTCACACCTCCTAGAAGCAGGGACTAAGTTACTGTTTTTCAGCCAGGGACACTACAGGCATCAGCCTTTTGCTGTCTTCTGTGCACTACAGTCCAGGTAAAGTGAAGTGCAGTGAAGTGTCAATATCCTATGTCAGTACAGAGTAAGTATCTTTATTTGTAAGCCTATCTTAGCAAAGCTTACTATATTAGCAAAGCTTAAGACAAAGATGTTAATTTCTTAAGAAAAATGTCTCAGTACTTGATTAGCACTGCTAGACTGGAAGTCTCACCAGGTGACAAGACAAGCACACAAGAAAATTGTGGCATTAAGTTGTGTGAGGCAAACTGAAAGCAGCAGGGAATAGAATCTGATTGCTTTTGCTCAGTTTGAATAAATGGGAATTTTACTAACTAAAAAAGACAGGAAAAAAAAAACAAACAATCAACCATCATGAGACATTCCCTTGCCAGCACACAGGGCAGAGGAGGAGACAATCAGTATTTCAACATGTGTTTACAGGATATGTGTATAGTACTGCCTAACCATGCTTCAAAATGTAACCTTATGCTTAATATATACAAGCTAGCAACTGAAACAAAGTCTTTTAGATTCCAACGGAAAGTCAGGGCTGATCTTATTTTATATATTTTAATACTGAAACATCCAAATAATTTTAAGAAGTTAATGCCCCTCATTGGATTTTGATCACTGTTCAAAACTGACAAACTAAAACATAAAGGCACTAACAGAGTGCTCTTTTCCCAGATGTAGGCCTAGTTGATGAAAAACCTAAATGCTGGTGGTTTTAGCCATATAACTGAACAAAACCACAATCTGGAAGCCATAGGTTTAAGCTTCTTAACAGCTGAAAATACAAGACCAATTTTAAAGTCCTGATTAAGTTTTTATACATGGAACAGTGATCCAAACACTACCACATATCCAAACGTTGAGAGAAAACTGAAGCTGTTCAAGACAAGAACTGTTGATAGTTCTCTCTCATACACACATCAGAGGTGGTACATGCATGTTCCTCCTCTTTCCAAAATCTCATGCATCAATCTTCAGAGCTGCTAGATAAACAGAAGTGGAGCTCTTCATTCTGCAGTGAGATGTCAAAATAGCTGTAGAACTCATCCTCAGAGAAAACAGGAGCAACTGCTGATTACTGGTAAAAATCTGTAAGTCCTCCAGCAAACATGAGGTACTGAACTCCCTGCTGGAACACTGTCAGAGGGTCCCAGCGATGTCTGACACACTTGTAAGAGAGTTTTAACTGCTTCTAGGAGAAAGTTATGTTAGATACCAAATACCTGACATAAAGGTGTACAAGGAGAGCTAAGAGAAGTGCTCAGTATCCAAATATCAAAGATGACACTTCAGAATCTGAAACAGTGAGTAGTGCATAACCCAGGTATCTTCCCGTCTCCAGCATAGGTTGGACTTGGAGTAAAAGGTTCAGGAAAAACATTCAGAAGCCTAGCAGGACTGTTTAACTTAAAATCCTTCTTCTATATCAAAACCAAGAAAACAGGTCTTGTCATCCAATTGATTTCTTTGCATCTCCTTTTTTTTAAAAAGGGGGAGAAAATAAAAACCTCCAAATCATGTGCACCTAACAGGATTTTTCATATTTCATTTATACTTTTTATATATACAAGAACTTAACTAAAATCTCACTTTCGAATACATTCTAAAGCAGGATATTCTTTCAACTGATATTTTAGTTCACGTGCTTTCCCAAGGTTGAAAAAATATATATATATTCATATACAGCTAAGGAAATAAAACTCAGTTTCACTATATGTAGTTACAGTGCTGTAAAGAAAAAATAATTTATAAACTATTTCAAGTCTGAAATGTTTACTGTGTTCAGACTAATGGAAAGGCTAAGCCTATGGTCCAGAACCTGTTCTTCATCTGCGTGCTTAGACGGGAGATACAGGAGCTCAGCATTTTTGTGATGGAGATTTCTCTCCACCCCTCCATTCTTCCAGTATTCTGTGACTTGCTGCTGAAGCCCCCCCTGAACCTCTACCGCAGCAGCATCATCCATCGGTAGCTCAGAAGTACAGGTTCACAGGGATCAGTGTTACCTCAGGTCAGTTTCTCAGTAAGATCACACCACTGGAGGATGCAGTGCAGAGGTGGTAACCATTCACAGTTACTCAGAAGTTCAGCGGAGTACTTTTAAGTCGTGTCTTCCGTAGGTGCCCTTCGCTGCCGAGCCGATTTCTGTCTCCCTCTCTGATGAGAGGGCGGAGTTTCCTGTTCAGTTTCAGTTTCTGAAGGCTCGTTGTCTCCCTGCTGGGACCCCGTATCACCTATCAATTCTCTCAGGAATTTGAATTTAGACAAAAACAATTGCCAGACCACATACCATCCTGCAGAAAAAAGAAAAAAGGTACTGCTTAGTTACTTCATACAAATTGATAGTCAGTTCTCCGGCAAAATTTATCACAAAAGACAAAAAAAAAATTTGATCCGCTCCCATCCTCTATTTGCCAACCCCAACAGCCCTCCACAACACATCCACTCCTTGTTACAGTCCTATGAAAACCAACTCAACTTCATAAAGTTCCTCCTCACCCAGAAGCAACATTTAAGCTCCAGGAAAAGCCTTACACATTCCAAACTGATCTGCCACATCAAGTGGGTGAGTGCTCACCATCGCCACCACACATATAAAGGTCTTAATTGTCAGGAAAAGGTAAGTCCCGTGGTTAGATCTCAAACAAGGACTCAAGGATTCATTGCACAGGCACTGTGAAAGCACTAGAATTTCTCCCCTCACTCAGCAAACACTCCATTCTGGAAATTACATTTTAAATGTAAAGAAATTACATTAAAATGTAAGAAATTACATTTTAAATAATCACTATTAAGTACACTTGCTCATATCTTCAAGTTAGTATCATATTTTATAATAAAGCCTATTCTGAAATGGACACGGTCTTCCTTATATTCACTAGAAAACCACATTCCCCAAATTCAATGATATCCCTCACCATGCCTAAATCCCACTAAAATAAAATGAATGCTCTGTGGTAAAACTATGTTCTGCTCCACTGTTAAAATACTCCAGGTCCCAAAATTATGCAAATAAAGAGCTGAGATGGCCACATTTCTAGAATCTATCTTAAAAATTACACCTGCTGCTCCTCCCTCCTCTGTCTTGTCTAAGTGTTTCTGTAACAGGCAACAAAAAAACCTTGAAAAAGCAGATATAAATGTATTTAAACCTAAGCCAGAATCTCCATTATAAGAGAATCCACCAAACAGGAGTACATCTTCTCTGTGAAATACAGTTAAGTGGAGCAAAATTTAAACAGCACGTTGAAAACAAATGCTATACAAACATTGCTTGGAACACCAACACCCATCTGGCCTGCACAGGTTTATATATTAATAGTCCCATTCTCAGTTCGGTTCTTGCCAGCTATTTAAGCCTATACTGCGGACCTATTCAGATATTAAGAACCCTATTTTACAGGGAAAAACTCTCCTCCCAATTACACAGCTTCCAGCAGAAGTAGACTTCTGGGAATGGATAACAGGACATATTAGAAATGGGGGAGAAAGCCTAACTAACTAACTAACTAATGAATAAATAACACTTATATAACCACAACACCTCTGTATTTCTTCTTCCTCTGTAATCGCAGTCAATACAGACAATTTATTTCTTATGACAAAAACAAGATCACACCCTTCTCCTCCTTCCTGGAATACTTTTCACATCCTGCAGTTTCTTTAACTTCAGTAACCTCTTCTCCTGAGGAAATTGAAGGCAAGCTTTTATATGACAACCTTTCATAATCTAAATTAATTCCTAGAGCCTATACAACTATTTCCTTTCCCATGAATACCTAAGCCATTAAATGACTTGTGATTAAATTGAATCTGACGTCCTGCAAATGCATTACATTCTCTTGCACCTAAAAAAATTAAAAAAAGATGGTAGGTGGCTGAGTTTGGCTTCTCTTTTATTTCAGAAGTAAAATTTGAGGTAGCAGCTCTTTGAAAGGTGCTTCCATTGAAAGGGGAGAGGGAGGAGGATGAGCCAAAAATATTCAGGGTGCTCCCAGAAGGTTTTTAGGGCCCTTTACAGAAGCATGACTTGAGTATATTTGGTGTACATAAATATTCCATTAAAGGATGTATTTTAACTTAAGCTAAATAAAGTGAACCACATGATTCCTCTATCACTGCAAACAGGCTACTTAATACCCAGAATTACTACAGGGTGTGTGTTGGGGAAATACTAAAGAATGAACAAACTTCATTCACACTCTCAAGAAAAACAACATTAATTTCTTTTCAATGTTTGGTCTGAGTTAGAGAGAAGAGCAGAATGGTCTAAGTATCCAAAACCCCAAGTACCATAAATAGACTTTGGACCTCTCTAGCCACAGACTACAAACAAGACAGTGTAAATAATCAGCCAACAAGATTGGTTCTAGCAAGCAAACAAACAGACCAGTGGTAACAGGCAGGTGAAACAAACCACAGTGCACCGGGGTGAAAAGAAAATTGCAACAGGCTTAGCCAAAGGTAATAGTGGGAGGGCAACCAGGCTTGAAATGCAGAATTTCAAAAACCTCACAAGGTCTCCTAGCCAGTGTCAGAAACGTTTATGTACAAAGTAATTGAAGTAGAAAGATTTCTTTCTTTCACTTGCTCTAGTTACCGTGCCAGCTTGGATGAAAAGTTTAAAAAAAAAAAATTAAAAAAAAAAAATAATCCCAAAACAAACACACTTGTCCAAATCAAGACGGCCTCTTAAGCTGAGCCTCTCTGTCACCTCACTGTTACTAAATAAAGAAGAATTTCATTGGAAATAACCAGACTACTAAAGAATAAGTCATTCTGGGTAAGAAAAAAATATCTCCAGCAACAATACCTGCTAAATACATCATTAAATAAAACCACACACACAGACACAAAGCCTGGAAAAAGATTCATATTGTCTCTGATCAGAAGGCAATGCATTTTCTATTACTTTCTCATTCTCTTAAGAACATTGCAAAATGGTAACACCCAGCACTGTGCCATACTGAACTGTGTTTAAAAAGAAAAAAGTAAACTAATTTAAAATACACACACAAAAAAAAAAGGAAAATAGGCATCTCTAGGCATTCTTGCCTATATGTTGCTCAGTTTAGCTTTGCAGGTGTTTTTGCTGTAGAGCTCTTCCTGGACAGGTAACTGACACCATTGGTTTGCATCTCTAACACCTCCACTCTGGTTCAGGCAAGCTGCTCCACACACAAAACATTTTATTAGAATTAATCTTTCAGTGCTTGCTTTATTTTCTTTAGCTATTTGATTTACCTTTTAAAATCATCCTTAGCTTGATTGAAGGAATCAGACTGTGGAAGCCAAACAGCACACCCACAACACGCCTTCAGCAAACAAGCAGTGATGACATGCAGACTATGATACATATTTCTACACTAACTGGCGAAAGAAGTTGCCTCTCAAAGCAGTAAGCCAGGTCAAACACACATCAGCGCAGCACAAAGCAGGGGATCCAGCTCTTGATGTAGCACATACCTGAATCCAGTGTTGCAATCTTCCAGTGTTTTGCAGCTAGGCAAAACAGCTTTATAGAGTTCAGTACTCATTAAAAGCTGGGAGCCAGCATCTCACTTAAAAATGCCACAGCCAGATGCCATGCAAAGACATGTAAGCCACACCTGGTACCGTGGCATCAGTATGTCAACCCCTCTCTAACAAAACACGATGCAATGTGATTGTCAAGATGGGGCTGTGAGTCAAAGCCCTTGACTAACACAGAGGATGTGTGTAACATCCATGCAATTCAGATGTTAAACAGATCTTATGATTTGACTAGACTTCATCAAAACTACTTTTTCTGTTCCTTCCCACATCAGCTCTTGGTTCTTTGTAAAGGGGAAGGAAGAAACAGCGATCCAACTACAGAGTTACTCCCGCTCCAAAAGTGAAGGATAACAAGTTTCAGGCCCATCTATTTCAATCACAGTTCACTGGCTTGTATGCAACAGCTAACAGAGTTTTCTTTATTGGAGCACATTTTCCTCTTCCATTTGAATCAGGAAAAGCAAGCTAAAGAAAACCCCAGGGTTAATATGGAGTGCTGGGGAAAAGCAACTTGATTTTTCCTAAGAGAAATACAAATTAAACCAAGAAAGGCAGGACGGTGATGCAATAACTGCACAAGCCAGAGAAGACTGAGCTTTCAGTTCTGACCCTGCTGAGGAATTCCTGTACAGTCTTGCAAGATGATTTTACTTCTGTGTCCCTGCTGATCTGAAAATAGGATCCTATCATGCCAGAACATGGGTACTAATTTAGAACTGGGGTATCACCATGGTGAATGTTGCCTATATTCAAATGCTGAAGTGTCCATCACAGAAAATCCTAAGCAGCTACAGCTGCAAAAAAATGAGCATGGAGCTAGAGATGCTAACCTGAAATTTGGGAGAACAGGGTTCTTCTCTGAGCTCTGTTAGACAACTCCAGCAACCATGCACAAGCCACTTCATCCACATCTCTGAAAAAGTGCAACACTAGTGTACTGACTGCCCTAGTGGATAGCTTTGCTATGGAGTGGATCAGCCTGAAGGAAGCACTGACACTGGGATAACAGAGGACATCAGGTGACATGGTGTTTGGCTCTGCACAGTTCCTTAAATCTGCTCCCATTTAATGCAACACTACCACTTGCTGCTTGCTGACTGAGCAAAAGGAAACTTGTTTTCTTCTCATCGCCCATTTATAACAGTTTCAAAACTCAACTTCAAATTAAAGGATATTTTCTCTTTATAAATGGTCTAATCAAGCATGACTTTCCTCATCTGTTAAGGTATTTCCCAAGAATCACTCACTGAAGATAGTTACAAAACTGTTTAAACAAAGCATTAAAGAAAGGTTATTCAATCAGAATTTAGGGCTGAAATGTTTTCCCATCTGCAACTGAATTCACACTTGTGAAGTGAACCACACATCCATTTCAGCACTTAAGAGTTACATGATTTTTTATTTTAAGGTTGTATGTCTCAATCTGCATTTCATTAGCCTCTTTTGCCAAATGAGATGAACGTTTCCATCTGTTCCAGTGAATGTACTTTGGCAATTTCACTTGGCTTCATGCATTACTACACTGGGAAAATAAAACAAATACACAGAGGTAAGCAGCACCAGAATTCACCTTGGCTGGTATTTTATTTTATCCTATATCCTTGACTATGTACAAGTTCCTCCGATCTCAGAAGTACATGGAATACATGAAAGCAGCAATAAGACCACTAGAAAATCAGAAAAGGTAGGAATAAAAAAAGTGGGAGCAAGTTATCTTAGTCCCACTTTTAAAAGAGCAGCTGAAAATTTGCTGTTTTTACAGTACCTCAATGGTTTCTATGTCAGATGTGATCAGTTTACAAATGCTAGCTGCAAGCTTCCCCTGCTTCTTAACTAATTCAGATTAACACTGAAAGTAGCAGTTGCCAGCATCCAGACATGTTTTAAAGAAAAGGAAATCAGGTCATTTATTCAAACTACATTTACAGACATAAATGCCTAATTCACACTGCTGAAGAACCAGCCAAAGTAACTTCTGATAATTTGTGCTCTGGATTTTGTCTTTTCACTTTGAAAAAATATGGTAAAGTAAATGTTTTTTCTCATTACTTAAGTTTTGATAGCATTTATCACATCATATGTGAATGGGCAGAAACCCACATGATCCCAGGATGTTTCCTGGATATTTAAGTTTATTATTCTCTGCAGGCAATCACACCATGAGTCCTCTTATGAGCCACTCAAAATCCAAGTCCCACCTCTTTACACTCTTTACCCCTCTTCTCATAAGGCTGTTTCAACACCTCTTGTCAGATGTCTGGAAAATATTCTCATCATCAGATCAGGCTTACTCCAGATTATATCCAGCCCTTGCTATGTCAGATTTGTCCATTAATTTGTATGTCTCACTGGCTGGCCTTTGCTCATATCCTGTCACACACAGCACTTAGGCAGCTTCTTCTCCACCTTCTTACCAACAAGTCACTATTCTTTCCAGCCTTCCCAGGGAAACTGCCTGTCACTAGCACAGATAAACAATTAAGTTCAAAGTACTCTTTTTTTTTTTTTTCTTTTTTTTTTCCCAGTAGTGGTCTTGACACTGTTTTCCTTGAATATTTTCCATGGCAAGAGAAGTATAAGTGTATAACCAATATGAATTAATTAATAAATGCTGAGTGATGGAAAAATAATTACAAATACTATAAATCACTATCAAATCCCACTGAGACACTTCTAACATGGTAATGGTTCAAATTCCTCCCCAAAAAACCCAATGAATGTGTCACAACCTTCCTGTGTTTAGTACATCTGAAATCTAGGTGACTTTAAAGCAATCATTTTATAAAGTCTGACACTGATTAAATAAAAATATAATAAAGGATTCAAAGCAAAGTATTCATGGAGTTCAAAATGAATATCCAATATGTAACTCCAAACAGTTAGGTATTTACAAGCCACTTAAAGTTATTAATTACTTCTGCTTTCTTTAACCAAGAAAGCACTAGGCAAATAATTGTTAGCAGCCAAATTTAGTGCTTAGCATTTCAGTTTCAGTTGTCATATACAGTCAAAAGGCCTCAAAAAGGCCTGAGGGAAATGATGCTTGTTTCTGAGTTTGAACAGCAGGTTGCAAAATTGTATTACTCTTTCAGCAAGATACTAAGATCTTATATGCGTACTTAAATATAAAAACCCTAGCAATTACCGTGCTGCATCTTCTAAAAGTTGAAAAGTGGCCAGTCAATACCTAATGAGGGTAGAGAAACTTGAATAAATATCTACTTAGGTCACTGTTAGTCTGTAACAACAGACAGTACAGGACATGCAGGAAAAGAGCACAAGACCAAGCAAAGCATAGCCTTGCAGTTCCAGTTATCAGTATTTCACAGATTTCCTCACCCAAGATAATGACCAAGATGCTGACCTTTCTTCCAGGAACTTTAAATGACAGAAGTTTCAGCATCCAATATATTCCTTGTTAATGAGCTTGCAAATTATTTTCCCATTGTGTAAAGGACAATTTTTTTGTTTTCAGCCTGTTGCTTGACCATTTAACTTCATGTACTCCAACTCTTCTTATTCCAGTCTTGACAGATCTAACCTGTTTAGAGTTTCTTCATGCAGAAATAATTTCACAGCTCTCAACAAAGAATTGCTAAGGAAACACTGTCTTTTTAAAAAGAAACTAAGATTTCAAATTTTTAATGAGGTAATACACTTTAACAAGAAAATACACTGGGTGAGACACATGCACCAAGATGATTCTTATAGCAGTACAATGACATTTTCTCTTCTGTTTCAGGCTTCTAATGTTTGATTTGCCTGTTTTCTAGCTACAAAAGCATTACAGAGATATTTTGGAAAAATGCTTGCAATTACTTCAGCTTATCCTTTCTTTGGGATAACAGCCACTCAGTTTGATTCCATTATATTTCTCCACACAAAATACATGTGTATACATTTCACACATTCTATGTGCCTTACTTCATACATGTTAATACTGGGTGTCACTTCCCATTTCACTATCCAGTTCCTTGATAATGCAAAATATTTTCACAATGCTTTGTCTTTTGACAACAATTAGAAGTTTTTAAACTATTAAACATCAGTCTTCACTTTGCTCCCTCAGTTTTTCAGAGACCACTTGTAAACCCACCTGTCACCAAGGTGACAGGTAGGATTCTAAGTGGTTCTAAGTCTCACAAGACTCTCATCACATATTATGGCATAGTTTGAATTCACTGGTGTGGTTTGTGTTTCCTTTGAGAGCTCCAAGTTCCACATATTGGCCACAACATTCACATGCTGCACTGCTGATACCTTCCAAGAACTCCAACAGATCTGGAAGCCATCCCTCCCATTGAAATAACCCTCCCATTGAAATAAAACAAACAAAGCAAGTCTTGGATGAATCATCAAGGTTGGAAGAAACCTTTAAGATCATCCAGTCCGACCATTCACCCAGCACTGCCACTGTAACCCCTAAATCACTAAAACATCACCCAGAGCCACATCCACCTCTTGAACACCTCCAGGGATGGTGACTCCAGCACCTCCCTGGGCAACCTGTTCCAATCCTCGACCACCCTAACAGTGAAAAAATGTTTTTCTCACATCTAATCTGAATCTCCCCTGTCTCGGTTCAAGGCCATATCCTCTTGGCCTCTCCCTGCAGGCACAGCAGATGGAGAAAACCTCCGAAGAGCTGCCTTTAATCCATTCTAGCAAGCACATCTCACAAGCTGAGCGATGCCAGTCCCAAGTTTACTTCCGGCAATCACCGGCATTTCAGACCGGTAGAATCCGCCCAGGGTGACTGCTCAGGAGTCCCATCACTAAATAAAGCCCTCAGTTTCAGAGGAAACGCGGAATTAAATACCGAAGTAAGGTTCCGACAGCATATCAAGGCTGGAAGTGACTCGGGAACAAAAAGAGGGCGCTGCGCACCACACACGCTCCCCCACACGCCGGGGCACGGTGCCCTTTTCCTTCCCTCAGTCAATCGGAGCCAAGGGGAACCACCACAGATTGCGAGCCCGGCGCGGCGGTGCGAGGGCGGCCGGGGAGCACCAGCACCGCCCGCCGCAGCCGGGCCAGCAGCCGCCCCCCCGCGCCCCGGCTCTCACCGCACAGCATGAAGAGCAGCACGCAGGCCAACGTGGCCACGATCACCAGCAGGGTCAGCCCGATGCTCTGCCACATGGCGCGGCCGGGGGAAGCCGACAGGGGCCGGGCCGGGCCGGCGGCCGCGGTAGCCCCGCTCCCGATCCTCCTGCCGCCGCCGACCGAGCCGGCGGGCGGAGGGGCGGCGCTCCCGGGGCATCGCGCTGGCGCGGGGCGGTGCGCGAGACATGCTGGGAATTGTAGTTCATGTTCCTCCTCAGGGGCCGGAGCGGAAGGGGGATTCCCGCCAGCGAGGACTACAAGTCCCGGTGTGCCCTGCGGTGGTGATGGCGGGGGGCGGTGAGGGCTGTGTGAGGGCACGGGGAGCGGCTGTTGTGGTAAAACCCAGGGGCGGCGGCTGGAGCCCAGAGCCGGGCAGAGAGCCCGTAGGACACACGGTGGGGTGGTGGTGATTCAGGGCCGAGCTGGACGGGGCTCTGGGCAGTTTGGTGGAAAGTGGCCTTGCCCAGAGCAGCAGAGTTGGAACTGGATGATCTTTAAGGTGCCTCACAACCCAAACCGTTCTATGATTCCATCACTCTATGACTTAGATTTAGGGATGGGGCAAAGTGATCTCTTAATCCTCTTTCTCCCTCTTGCCATTCCTGTCCTTGCGTCCCCCCAGTAGGATCGTATAAAGGGACAACAGGAGTATCCAGGCCTCAGTCAAGGAAGCGGTTCTACACCTCGGCTTGTTCGAACTCCACCTGACCTTGGCTCTTGCCCTCTGTTGACGTGATGGTGGCACATCAAAGCTGGCCCTTCCCACTTAAAAGAAATCTGAGGAAATAGAATCTCTCAGAACTGTGAGATAATCTTGATTGTGATACGGACTTTGCTGTTGGCACTGGAAAAAAGTTATAGCTTTCCTTGGTAGTGTGCTGGTTAATGTTTCTAAAACTACTGGAAGCGTGTGTAAATCCAGTAAATACAGAAAGCTTAGTTTCCCATGGGCATGCCACCATTGTAGTGACACGTTGGAGAAAGCTAGTCCAGTTCTTAGTTTCTTTTATGTAGTATTTAAAAAACTCCCTGTTTAAGTAAAACTAAAAATTCATTGTTTTCCTGGACTCTGAGCATTCCACATGCATCCTTCTTTCAACCTACCTGTAAACCAAAATTACCTGCACGTGCAGTCCCACATCCTTAAATTTGCTGTCATTTCATCAAGAACTAGAACTAGAGTTCTTTCTTTCTCATCCTAGCCTTCTTTTCCCAACATTCCAAGCCATGTTTAATACTTTGCCTGGAGTATTAAACCACTTAGCATGTCTTTTGCAAGTATCATTTAATTTGAAACATGTTTTCTGTTATTTTCCAAGTTTTAAGTTTGACATGACTCCCAATCTGTAAATGTTATCACAAGTCTTGCCTCAGTACTTGTTACATATACTTAAGCAAGGTTTCTTTTGTACTGCAAACAAAGCAAAGTAGTAACAGTTGCTACCATATAATTTTTTAAAAATAAGCTTCCTCCTAGCTGTACTGTTCTGATTTTTTGCTTATCATCTGCAGTTAGAGTAAGTTCTCTGGATATGGGACTGCTATCTTCTCTTTTCTGTAAAATAGCTGTCACATTTTAGAGCTATTAAAATATTCCAAATATGTCATCCTATGGTTCCAAACTGGTATAGCAGTAATAATAATAATAATAATAATAATAATAATAATAATAATAATAATAATGAATTCATGTCACATCCCCAAGCATTGCAGAACCACACAGCATTTGGAACCGAAGAAATAATTAATCTTGGAATCAAGTAATTTTGGAGCAATAAATATATGTGATCAATGTATATAGGCCTTGAATATACATGCATATATATATACACACACATACATGATCAAACATATATAGTACTGCTCAAGGCAATATGGAATTTAGGCACACAGTGATTCTTGGGTCCTGTGTCCCATGCAGGGCCAGGAGTTGGACTCGATGATCCTTGGTCTCTTCCAACTCAGCATATTCTATTATTCTAATAGACTAGGAAGTAAAAAATGAAAACACATAGCAATTAGAGTTATCCTATGTTCTGTACAGGTAAAATCCTTCTAATCAATGTATATTCCGTTTGGAAAACCTTAATTTTACTTATTTAGGTGTCCCTTTCTCTAGTTCATTCAGCAGGCTTGTCACCTTGTTGAAGGCTATCAGGTGAGTTAGGCATAATTTCCATAAATCTGTGTTGACTAGTCACAATTACCTTGACATTCATGGTTTTGGAGGCCATATGAATTCCAGGAGGATTTTCTCTATGACCTTTCCAGGGACTGAGATGAGGGTCACTGGCCTGTAGTTCTCCAGACCTTCCTTCTTTCTCCTCTTGTTGACAGAAGAGATGCTTGGTTTCATCCAGTCTCCAGTGTTTCAAAGATAGTTCAGAGTGGCCTTGCAGTGACATCAGCCAGCTCTCTCAGCAGCTGAGGACACAGCCTCTCAGGCCCTGTGAACTTAAGCTATTTCAGTTTTGTTTGAGTGTCCCCTAACCTGGTTCTGCTCCACTAAGGATAAGTCTTCCTAGCTCCAGACTTTAATGTCTTGCCTGAGACTGAAGAATGTCAGTATGGATGAACTACTGAAATTGTCCTCAGGACAGACACAAAAAGGGCTTTCTGGCATTGTGGCCAGGGCACTTCAATAGGAGATAGATCTATAGGTGAGGGGTAATTGGGAGTGTTACACCGTAACCAAGCCATGAGATACAAGAATAAACTCTTCCTCCTCCAGCCATTTGGTCAGCACAGTCTTTGTTATTCTATATTTCCCAATGCATGAAATAAATCCATTATTTTGACCCACTTTGTGTCAGTTAAGGTTTATATGCAGATCTCCATCTGAATGAAAAAACCCAAACATATTACATGTATTTTACCTAAGACTTTTCTTCAGATGAAAGTTAAATGACATGAATAAATACACATCTATCCCACTAGGTATCATTTCATGCTCTAATGTGCCAAAATCTGTACAATTGCAATGATGATGCACTTGGAATAGGTGAGGTGCCATGTGAATATTGTTTTTTGTCAAAACCACATAAAATCACACAGAAAAGAAAACAGAACTACTGTTGGACACATGTGTAACCAGGTTTTCTATTCACTGAAGTTCAGATGCAACGTTACTTGCACAAATCTAATCTTGGTTTACAGAGTTCTTTAAGTGTCTGTGTGATGCAGAGTCACAGAATTGAATATAGCTCATCCATTCCCTGAGGAGGATGGAAAAATCTCACTCATGACATTATCACCTTTTAGCCATCCTCTTGTTACATGCTCACTGCATACTATTGATAGTCTACATTGAACACTTTCTCCTGTGATGCTCAACACTGATCAATCATGCCACATCTTCTCTCAGCATGTAGAACCACAGGCACACTGAGATATATTTTGGGGGGATGGAAAAGAGGATGCTCAGGCCATCAGGCAGCAGAGGACTGAAGCACCAGACTGGTGAGGGGACACTCAGGGGGCCTCTGCCCAGCAGTGCACCAAACCATGGGCTGGCTCACAGCAGCAGCTTTTGACACGTTTCCTCAAAGCAGCAAGGCCCCACAATGCTGTGAATAAGAGAGCTAAAGACTCTTTAGCGCAGGGAAGAGGGGTGCAGATGCTGAGGGCACAAATCTTATTTTCAGGGTGTGAGAGCTGATGCATCTAGACCAACCAGTTATTTCACAGCAGCCAGTTAACCACTGTTTGTGTTTGCATAGCAAGACAAGGGGAGGGATCTTATTATTCTTCCTTCACCTGGGAGAGGGCTGGGACAGACAGACACATTTGAAGTATCAACTGATTTCTGATTGCCCCTTCTGGCCTGCTTTTGAGCTGGCTTGTGGGGAAAATATCATGCCTCCCTTTATTTGTAGCACAGCTTTTGCTGTTGTTGGCTACTGCTGCAAGTGCTCAGCAATTCAACAAACTCACACTTGGTTACCTAGAGGGAGACAGCAGAAGGAAGAATTACATCATTGACTAGCTGTAAAAACTTACATGTAAAAAGCATAGAAACTATTCTACATAAGGCATTTATTGTCCTGAAAAAGAGTTTCAGCCACTTGGTTTTTGAGGGTTTTTTTTGTCCTTTTCCAGATTCTTCTGTCATTCATGGCCTCCCGTTTGTTTATTATCATGCGCACCCTGCACTGATGAAGTGGGAGCCTTGCCGACGGCTATTGCAAATAAGGCTTAGTAAAATTAATATGGGCAGGAAGAGCAAGTTAAAGTAATCCAGGTGGTTTTTGCTCTACAGTGTCCTAATTTTTTAATCCTTCTCTTGGCACATACAGTATCT
Source organism: Parus major (assembly GCF_001522545.3). NCBI lineage: Eukaryota > Metazoa > Chordata > Aves > Passeriformes > Paridae > Parus > Parus major. The sequence goes on from NC_031769.1 coordinate 63,597,569, forward strand.
CTGAAGGCAACTGGCAACCATATCAATTACTGCAGCCAAAATAATGTATAAGAACTTGACTGCCTATCAGTTTTACCCCAGAAGCCAGACAGGTAGGTATAGTTCATGGAGAAGGTGCAAATTGTAGCCCCTTCTGCTATCCAGAATGTACTTGTTGACCTTCCCATTTCTTTTGGCATTAATACACTTCTCTTTCTCTAGGTGGAAATACAGAGGAACAGCTTCCCCCCTTCCCCTCTGTGTTACACTGTTACTCATGACACCCTGAGCTCTTGGATGCAGGACTCAACATAGCAAGACCACGGTCCCAAGCTGGGACCTCCACAAGCTACCCTAACACCAAATACTACTGGCTGTAAGAGAGAACATTCAGGTTCATCCACAATTCACAATTCACAGCAGTTAACACCCCCACAAGTTAACACTCCTCACAAGAGACATGCAGACAGCAAAGAACTACGGTCTTTTGTAGCAACTCACCTTCAGTATTTGCTTTTGAGCTCTCATACTTTTCCCAGTTCTTGGCTGACTTAAATGAACAGCACAGACTATTTGTGTGAAGATGATAAGCCTAAGAGGGATGAGAAAATTCTACTTATGTTAATTTATAGAATACAAAAATACATAACTAAACTGTATCTGTGATGGCAGCCAAGGACTTTTCCTGTTGCAAATGCTTTCCAGCTTTAGCCAAGTCTTTTAAGAGTAAATACCAGCAGTGCTGGTTTGTGTCCGAGAGAGGGTGCTAAAACAAAATATTTACTACAAAAACTTCAGAACTCCACAATTGCTCGATTCAGTGCATAAATTTATTTTTACTTAGTTTTCATTTTACTTGCTCGCAGCTGGCAATTTAACACAAGCTTTAGCTTTACAGACATATCACAACAGTTTAGTTTCAAAGCTGAAAATAGCATTTAGAAAGAAATAACCATACCAGAGAAAAACAAAGGAATAAACTCCCAAATTTTCACTTCAGCCTGATTACTCAGATTTGATTCCATGCAGTTTTATTACTGACAGTTCTGACTTAATAAGATTAATGAAAATTAACAAAAATTAAATGAAAGAGGAGAAATTTAGGTTAGATATACAGAATAAATTCTTTACTGTGAGGGTGGTGAGGAACTGAAAGAAGGTTTCTCAAGGTGGCTGTGGATGCCCAACCCCTGGCAGAGGCCAAAGCCAGGTTGGATGGGGCCTTGAACAAACTAATCTAAAGTAAGGTGCCCCTGTTTATGACAGAGAGCTTGGAACTAGATGATCTTTAAGGTCCCTTCCAGCCCAGACCATTCTGTGATTCTATAAAATTATGTCACACTGACTTTGTAACTCCCCATGGTGTCAATAGCAAAATCAAAATCTGCAGGCACATAACCATTGTCTCGTGCCAAAAAAATTAGAAAAAGAATGGATAACAGAAGAAATATATCCTCTTTCATCTGAGCTAGATGCTCAGAGACAGAAGAGACATTTTGCCAGTGAGTTAGATAGATGCTGCTGACAGGACAATTTTGTGAAACAGGCATGTCCTGAGTTTAAATTCCAAACTTTGGAAGAGGTCATGGTCAAGAGCAGTGACTGCTACTAGGTGACATGGTAATGGGAGACAGAAACACTTTCCTGAACTAAAACTTTCTCCTGCTGATTGAAACTTAGTGGGAGCTGAGTGTTGGTGGTAGTTGACTGATCAGTGGTACCTTGTCCACTCTGCTTCCTACTGAGCTACAAGCCCAGTGGGACCTATCAGCTCTGAAGTCATTGCAATGCAAAGGTGCTTTTCTTAAGATGCAGAGATATCCAAAACCTGACTGGGCACCACCTTGGGCAGCCGTCTGTAGGCGACCCTGCCTGAGCAGGTTGATTAGACCAGATGATATCCAGACGTCCCTTCCCACCTCAACCAGTCTGTGATTCTGTAAATTAGGTAGTTTGTGATAAAGTACAACCTAGAACAAGCCCTGGACCAGCAGTGTTCAAGCTAACTCCCTGTGGTATTGCACTTTGAACAGTGGTGGTTGTGTAATAGCATTGCCCCAGAATGCAGTGCTGTTTAAATTGCCACTTCTTTCTCTGCTTGTTTTCAGGGAATTTCAGCTGGAACTAAGCAAGTCTATTTGTTCATATGTCAATTTATTTTTCTGCCTTTTGTCTCAGGACAATATACTACTCAACAATCACTGAAAACTGACTGGCAGAGGTCTGCTGTGCTTGCTGCTTGGGATATAACTAAATGCATAGCATCACTCTCCCCACAAAACATATGAATCCAAATCCTGCCACAGCCCTTAAATCTCCAAATTCAGGTCATTAGATAGGTGTTAAAAATATCCATAATGCTATTACAGCTTCTCTTAGATGCCACCAGAATCCTATTGATTCTTCACTGGAGACACTATTGTTTTTATAAAAAAGAAAGTTGCTACCATCGAAGGAAATAGTTAAGGAAAAAAAAAATAAATCAATTAGTATGAATATAATGTATCAGGAACAAAGAACTGAAGAAAATAGAAATGTGACATCTTTCCCAAACTTGAATATGTATTTCCTTTCTGTTTTAGACAAAGCAAAACAATAAGAGAGACAAAAATACCTTGTATTACCATATACTTAGGTCTAGATTTGGCTTGACACACTAACCCATATTTTTTTAGACTAGAAAGAAATTGGAATAAAAATTGTGAAGCCAAAGCATTGAAATGCACTGGGTCATTTCTATGTTCCTCTGTCAGTCAGCTTCCAAACCTCTACTTGCTCTGCAGAGTTTTTTGGACAAAGAGGCAAATTTTCTGTTTAGAGAACAATTTCTCTGGAAACAAAATAGGTATGAAAAAGTATTTCTCAGTATTTCAAGGTGGTTTGTAATGACACACAAAGAATTAAATTAATAACCTATGAAGAAGATGAAATAGGGGGAAAGCTGGCAGGTCAACCTCAGGAATTGTGGGAGTTAGTGTAGATTAACATGATGGAATTTGGAAGCTTGAACAAACAAGTTTGTGTTTGTAAAAGTGGGTTAGAAGTTACATAAGGAGACGCTTTCATGTGAGTCTCCTGGGAGTATCATTTCTGGCCAGGCAGCATCCCCGGAAAAATTGCCATCCTCACTGCCTTTGGTGGACCTCTGTGTCTAGACCCAAGAGAAAGCTAGGGCTGAAGTAGTACATGGACAAAGAGCCAGTTGGGAGGGAAATCTCGAGGTCCAGAACACCAGTGCTACATTTTGGACAAATACAGCACGTCTGTACATCAAGTACGCTTTAGCTTGTGAAGATGACACCAGTCCTACACCACACTCCTTAACTTCTTGAGTCTCCTTAACTTATTTCTACTGTTTGTCCCACTGAAACTGGGAAACACATCTCTGGGCTCTGGTCAACCAAACTATGAACACAAAGTGAGAAGGCAGCTATGGAAGTGCATGTATGGATATGTAATTTCTTGACAAGTTTTCCTTTAGAAAATAAAATAAAAATGAAAAATATTAATAGTTTTTTAGAAATATTATTTTGATTTCACATGCCAAATATTTCTTTATTAAAAGCAGGGATAAAGAAGCAGGAAACTTTCAACCAACTTTGGCAGTTTAAATAAATGTTTTATAGTAGCTGTAAGACTGTTAGCACACAGAAATGAGTTTTGAAGGTGTGAGATTCTGTGCTTGCTACTCTAATCACAAAGCCACTTCTATCCCTGACTCTTTTTCTGCTGTGCATCAGTGGCCGGGTTGTGATGGGATCAGTAGCTCCTGTTCTGTGTGATTTTTTTTGTTTCCTTTCTAGCCAGCCTCAACATTTGCTCATCAGTCCCTCCCTAACAGACAGATAGATCTCCTGGGAGATGCCAACAGTTAGAATCATAGAATCATTTAGACTGGCAAAGACCTCTGAGATAATTGAGTCCAACCAGTAACCATTAGGCAATGGATCTCACTTTGGCACAGTGTGTGGAGGATTCAGGGCTTCAGGTCAGAGGAGTTCAGCTTGTAGACCAAACCCAAGTTGAATCCAACATATTCATTGACCCTGTCTGCTCCCAGAGCGGCCCGAACAGTGAATGGAATCTTCCCGACAGGGTAGATTCCAACAAAGGCAAACGGCCACCATCTGCCGTGACAGCTGGGTGGGTGATGGAACAGCACAGCACAGCCTCTCCCCCTGCTCAGACACTGCTCCCCACCGCCTCCCCATCTCTCCTCTTTGCTCTGCCCTCCCTCGGCGGAGCCCCGGCCGTCCCCCCCGCCCCGTGCCCGCCCTCGCCGGGGCCGGGAGGAGGCGGTGCCTTATAGGGAGGGCTCGGGGGCCGCGCCTGCAGAGCCGCGCCGAGCCCGGCGATACCCTGGACAGCGCCTCGCCGCCGCCATGGTGAG